>NW_024039107.1:947500-1007500 GCF_016077235.1 Cyprinodon tularosa
GGCCCACAAAAATAGGAAGGGTCAAAGATCTTGTCTATGGAAGCTCCAGCAATGATAAACAGTTTGGATTAGTGATAACAATCCCTCCATGCAAGTTCAGTTTTATCTCTGAGTGGCCTGTATTCTCAGAAAATGAGTTTTTCCTGTTCCAGAGTCACAAGAAAAACTTTACCTCATTTTCTCTCTAATGCAACAATCTAAGTCTAAACATCACTGAACATCTGTTTGTACAGCATTAAAACCTCACATTATGTTCCTGCACCTTTAGGACCCCGTCCTACTTTCATTTCTTTAAAATAAAAACATGAAGGTTCCTCCTCGGGTCGCGGAAACGCTGACAAAACCTCCTCCCCCCCGCCGCTCCGGCCTTTTGAAACAACCTGCAGGAATTCCAGCCGGCCGCTTTGATCCCGGGATGGGACGTCGGCGTTCGCCGTGGACGGTGTTTACACAGCTTGGAGCGACTCGGGGATGGATGAAGGTGGTGTATGGAGAGACAGACGGGTCACATATGAAGGGAAATAATCCTGAGCCGTTGTTTGAACAGCACCGGGAGCCAGGTGGGACCGACATATCAGGGCTTTTCCGGCTGAACGTAGCCGATGATGCTTCCTAAAGCTCTGAGTCAATAAATATCAGAAACCGTTGGAAGAAAAAGGACATTTGTTCAATTTTGTATCAGAAAAAAAGTTTAAAAGAATAAAGAGAGAGAAAAAAAAGAAAAAAACCTAACCTAACCAACTGGTTTACTGGTTTCACCATCATTCTGTTATTCAGTCTTAGCAGCGAATTTAACCAGAGAAGATCCAGCATCAAACCCCAGCTGGGTGCAAACAGTTCTACAGATCAGGATGAAAGATAGTAGGGAATGGTGCTGCCACCGGGGCAGAGCTTGCTCAATACTGGCAGCAGGAGGGACCAGTGAAGAGGTGAGATGGAAGTGATGAAATAACAAATCTATGGACTCCTGCATACGAGGAGGAAAGCAACAGATCAGCTGAATTCATGCAGAAAGAGACCTGCTTCTGAACCAATTGTAAATATATCCTGACACTCAATAAATACATGGAGGATAAAAGGAAGAAAACTGTGAAAACTTTTATTGGAATAACGAGGTTTTCTTAACAATCCAACTGCTTTTTTTTATACAGGCTGCTGATTCTCATGACTTTTCTAGAGAAACACAAATGAAGCATCAGATTGGAGCAAAAACTCAAAGGGAGGAAATCAAATTAATTTGATTTAAGGCTGAGAGAGGAAGCTGAATTACACAACATAATCTGATTAAGCAAGTTAGAATCTGCAAACTCCATACAGAACGAGCAAAAACTGTTAGACTTAGTGCTTTTTTTACAGACGGCTTTGTGCTAGATTATCAAAGGAAAGTTTAGTGGAAGGAAAAAGTCCAGTAGAATAATGTGTGTAGCAGTCTAGCCAGACTTTATTCAGACGACGCACTCAATGATGATGGACTATGGGAGGGTATTCCAACCCATTTATTAATCAGAAATGGAAATAATTAGGGATGCACGATATTGGGATTTTGTCCGATATCCGATATGCCGATATTTTAAAACTCATGTAGCCGATAACCGATATCGATACTGATGTTAAAGCTGGACAAAAATAAGTAGTCATTGAAAATAGCAGTTTTGTTATCCATTTCTGACACTTTGAAAAATAATATACTCAAATATATTTTCATATGCTGAAATCAAATTGATTTTTAAAAACGCGGTATCCATCTATTTTACTTTCAAAATCTCGTGAAATTTCATCGTTCTGTTACAAACTTTCGTGATATTTTGCAAATTCTTGTGAGATTTTGTTAGTAAAATAGATCGATACCGCGTCAATATATCAACGTATAAAAATATGGCAAAATTTGGTGAATTTTCGGGGGATTTCGTAGCATAACGATGACATATAGCAATCTTTCATTAGTAAATATTGACTTCTCGTCTTTAGAAGTTTTTAAGTCTAAAAAATTAGTTGTTGAGGAAGAAGAAGAAGTAGTATTTTATTTTATTTTTTTAGACTTTAGAAACTCAGTAGCTGATCAAATATCGGGTTGAATATCGGTGGGGTGGCCGATGTTCAGTTTTAAGGCCGATACCGATAGGGGGCCGATTATATCGTGCATCCCTAAAATACACCATAGACACACCGTAAAAGCTGTAGATAAACAAAAACAAAATTACAAAATTACTCCACTCAACATAGGATGAATACCATGATTACCATTAACTACCATTAGCTTATTCAACTTCTTTTTCATATATAAACTGTAAATAAACGTAGAGTTATTATACACATAAAACTACACAGCAAAGCAAATTATACCTGTTCGCCTTCCAGCTAGATGCCATATAAAAATGTGAATGGAAACCTGGAATGTCCTTTAACAAGCAGCAAAACCATCTGGTAAGGATGTAGGCATGCAGTGCTTATTTTCGTTCTACCGGAACCGGAAATAGAAATCATCCCTTCAAAATAAAGGCACGTTAACCCTTTTGCGAAATTCACTTTTAATCCAAAATGTGTCACTTAAAACGGAGGAATCAGGAACATTAAGCATAAAAAATAAATAATATATGAATGAAAGCATATCTGAAAATATTAGTTATAACAAATATTTGGGTCCTTTACAATGTGCACCTTTAAAAGCGTCATCTGCCACCTTAAGAGGATTGGAAACTGACACTAACAAGAGAAAGACTATTTTTCTACATTATGTAGAGAAAACGCTGGAAAATTATGGAAGTAAATCTGTGTCGCTGGGATTTGTACTAAAAATGCCACTGAAATTTAAATGTTGTATGTTTGTACTTACTGTTTCAGTGTTAAATATATTCAGAACACATTTTTGACCTAAAAGAAGTTCATTGTCATTATTTCTACACAGTTTAAAATTTCATTTTGTTATTTTCTCTTCGAGCTAAAAATTCACATTACTATTTCAAAGTGATTACATTTTCAATACTTATTTTTCAGTTTAATGTTTGAGTGTTGAAAATAAATCAGCATATAAAAAAATTCAACCTTTCAAAATTCAATCTCAATATTTTCAGCCTCCTGAGATTCAACTGGCTCTATTTCACCGTCTTAAGTTCGGCGTCAGCCAATCCCGTTACATTTTCTCCCGTTAGCATTAGCTAACTCAAGAAAAATGAAAGTAATAAACTCACCGTTGAGTTAGCGTTAGCTAACTACAGAAAAATGAAAGTAATAAGCTCACCGTTGAGTTAGCGTTAGCTAACTACAGAAAAATGAAAGTAATAAACTCACCGTTGAGTTAGCGTTAGCTAACTACAGAAAAATGAAAGTAATAAACTCACCGTTGAGTTAGCGTTAGCTAACTACAGAAAAATGAAAGTAATAAACTCACCGCTGAGTTAGCGTTAGCTTGCATGACCGGCTACGTCATGCTGGTTTTCCTTCAGTATGAGTGCCACAACACGTGACTAAGAAAGCGTAATGGGATTGGCTGGGTGTTGGACGCCACAATCCATTGCTAATGTCTGTGACCTGAAGTAACCCTTCCCTTTTTACACTGAATTTAGACGCAGAATTTAAGACGGTGAAATAGAGCCAGTTGAATCTCAGGAGGCTGAAAATATTGAGTTTGAATTTTAAAAGGTTGAATTTTTTTATTAACACTGACAAATTAAACTGAAAAATAAGCATTTAAAATGTAATTACTGTGAAATAGTAATGTGAATTTTTAGCTTGAAGAGAAAATAACAAAAAGAAATTTCAACTGTGTCGAAATAATAATGAATTTTTATTTAGGTCAAAAATGTGTTCTGAATATATTTTAACACTGAAACAGTAAGTACAAACATACAACATTTAAATTTCAGTGGCATTTTTTATTCAAATCCCAGCGACACAGATTTACTTCCACAGAAAATCAGCACAGAGAATGGGTAGCTTCTAGTATAAATTGTCTAAACGATCTTTTTCCTTCTACTAAACATTTCAGTTAGTTGTAGCACTTCCTGTGATTCCGTAGGTAGCTATAAAGACAGAAACATGCAGCTTTCAGGATATTGTTTAACCTGTTCCAGGCTTTAAAGGGCAACTTCTATGATTTTAACACTAACTTTTAATGTTTTGGCATCAGAAATAGACCTCAGAGACATGTTGAGGATGTTATTGGGCCTTCTTTCTATTTCTAGTCTCCTCTCTAAGTTAAAACTTAATGAAAGCAGAGCAAAAAAAGCAAACAAGTAATGATGCTGGTAAAAGTAAAAGTCCACGCTGCCAATTTATGGTTGTTTTCTCTTACTTCAGCAGACAAAAGTGCTAACAGCAGATGAATTAAAGGTTAGCAACATTATATGATGAATGTCAGGCAAATACAAATTAGCACAGGATGGCGAATAATGAAGCGAGCGGCCAGTCAATAATTAGAGGTGGCGCTGGTCGCTGTCACTGGCTTTCTGCAGCTGCGGCGCTTTGTTGGCTTTTCTTCCTCTCTGGGCTTTAATTGCTCAGGTTAAGATGGCCGCCCACATTCCCCGGCGCGGAGAAGAACTCATTTAAACCCGAACGGCGTCGAGATGCTGCTCACCAGAGACCGGGACGCAACTAAAGTTTCTTTATCTCTTCCCGTTCTCTTCGTTTGCATGATTTCAAGCATGAGGGAATGTGCTTTGATCTTCCAGAGGCAAAAATATGAAGAACCAAAGGAAGGGAGAAGAAAGCAGGGAGGTGGCTGAACGTCGCTGCACACGGGCTGGGAGACGTAATCACACAAATAAGACATCAAAGATAGATTCAATTAAAATGCAGCTGGAAATTATTCAGATTGCTTTGGGACGGCAGGAGGGAAAAATATTCCCTCAAAGTGTCCGACTCGATGACATCAAAACCGCCTGACGGTGGGAGACACGTGGCCCAGTCAGGCGTTTCTGGTCCGGCTTTGGTTTCAGGGGCCTTGGCAGCTCCGGCGCTTCCCGTCCTGGTTTTCCTGACCGGAGGGGGAATCCCTTCTTGTTTTCCTGGCATTGGGCTCGGCAGTATGTCGCCTCTCCGCGTGAACCCTGCAGGCCGGCAGAGACGGCGGCAGCCAAGAGCCGCACCTGCGTCACCTTTCCTGGCGACAGACGCTCGCCGCCCCTCTCCACCTGAACGCTGTCACTCCGTTCCTGCGTCATGGAAAGTCATCTCCAGCAGAGAAGAAGAAACTCAGTCCAGATAAAGAAGACGACTCTGATATCTTTGATCCCTGCCAACATTTACACTAGAAAAACGATCTAGAAATGAATAAAAATGTCTTAAATTAAGTGTATTTACCCTTAATTTGACTAGATAAATGAGATAGTTTGCCAATGGAATGAATATTTTTGTCTTAAAATAAGATAATTAGATAATATGCACTTGAAAATAGACAATGCAGGTGTGTTTTCTTATTTTAAGTGTAAGTTGTCTTGTTCCATTGGCAAAATGTCTCTTTTACCTCCTTAATCCAAGAACAAATGCACTTATTTTAAGAAAAAATGACTTATTTAGATTTCGATTTTTCCCAGTGTACGCCACAAACAACGGATAAAAAGTCTCATCCGCCCAGATTGACTTCATTGATCTCACAGTGGAGAAATTCACAATTCATTCGGCTCCTAATAGTCAAAGAAGAAGAATGTAAGTCTAAATATGAGCCGCAAATGAAGAGAAACAATTAAACTTAAGAATATAAAATAAAAAATAAAACTGACACAAACTAAAATACCATTTTTATGTAAAAAAAAAGATTATTACTCAAATCTGATTGAAAAAAATGCATTAAAGATGATATTTTATAAATGAATGTTCAATTAACAGTAAATAAAAAAGGTCATTTAAAAGACAACTTGCCACTGCAAAAACTATCTAGAAATGAGTAAAAATTTCTTAAATTAAGTGTATTCACCCTTAATTTGAGCAGGTAAATGAGATAGTTTGCCAATGGAATGAGTATTTTTACTCTTACAATAAGATAATTAGATAATATGCACTTGAAATTAGACAATACAATTGTGTTTTCTTATTTCAAGTGTAAATTGTCTTGTTCCATTGGCAAAATGTATCTTTTACCTCCTCGATTCAAGAACAAATGCACTTATTTTAAGAAAAAATTATTATCTAGATTCAGATTTTTTGCAGTGCAATCCAAAGAAAATGAATACATGTAGATATAAATACAAAAAAAATGTAATAAAATAAAAAAAAACAGTATATAAACTAATAAAAAATAAAAATAAAATGGGGCCTATAAATGCTTCAAATTGCATAGTTACAAAATCTTAATTAGACGAATAAAGAAAATCTCTATAAGAAAAAACACATTCAGTTCAAAGTAGCAGAAGTAGGAAGGAAGTCATTCATTCACTGGATCAGATGAGGACAGACTGTAGCTGTGACCTCTGACCTTTTTCCGCCGTCATACATGGAACGGTTTTTAGGAGAGGAGAATTCGGATCATAGCGCCCAGACTGGGTCATGTTCTCCATCATCCTGCAGCTCCTGATGCGACACGCTTTGGAAAGGGCCTCCTAACCTTTACCGAATGGATCAGTTGCTGCTCCTTCTGATCCCTTTCCACTCTTACGTCGCGTTTAAACCCACCTGCTCGTCTCTGCTCCCTCTGAAGATGAAAAGATCTGGTTTCAGTTCGGCTCAGATGCGAATCTCCTGAGCAGGTCGGCCGTTTTTACTCAAACAAAGCGGACAATCGATGGAATAAAAGGCTTTAACGGAACTAAATGGCTCCACACGTCTGTTATTGAGAACTTTTTTTGCCTCAAACAACAACAAGCTGATTAACGCCGCAGCAGAAGAAGAAGAAGAAGCAGCTTTGAGTTTGGGAGACGTTGAGGGACACAAAGTTTCTCTTTTGTCAGAAAGCTCTGAAATGTGCCACAGAAAGCTCAGATCCAAAGCGGGAGCCCATCTCTTCTAATTAACACTTTGAAAGATAAAAGCAGTTTATTAAATCAATCAGGGTGATGGTTGTTTGTGAATCCCAGCAGATAAGGACATTTGCATATTAACTTTGCAGCTCTAACCTACATTTGAGGATCTTCTGAGATTGTGGCCGGCGTCGATGTAAATACGCCTCCCTCCTCCTCAGCGGCGCTACTGTACACGTTTTTAAAGTTTCATCGTCGCGCGTCCTCTGGTGGGTTTTTCCTCCCCTCGTGAAAAAATAAAGAGACGGATAAATAAGCAAGCATGTAACGTAAACAGACAAACAAATGAATAAACGAAGGCAGATATCAGCGCAGAAAAAAAACAACAATCCGGATCTTCCCTTCCCGCTCAAAACAAGCCTTCAAATTAACACAGAAGCAGCAAACAGGCTTTAGAGGGGATCGTATCTCCACACCAGCAGTTAATCTGCCGCATCCCAAAGAGCCGTTTGTAGTAAACTTAGCTTTCAAGTCAGTCATGCATTTCATTGATAAGTGGCTGGATTATAACATCTCCATCAATCTGACTGGAGTTACTGGAAACAGTGGAAGCAGTAAGGAGCAATGCAGAAGGATAAAACTGCAAGAATTAGATTGCATGAGAATTTAGATTTAACAACAGAAAACTAAAACTAGAAAAGAAGCAACACAAACTGTCAAGCACGGTAGTGGAGGAATGATAATTTGGGCTTCTTTTGAATCAACAGTTAGACATGAAGTTACACATAAAGCCGGGCATACACTGTTCGATTTTTTTTTCAATCGTTGCACGCAGCTACCGCTCATGATGTACGACAAACCGCAGGATTTAGTCGTACAGTGCGAGTTCACAGCTCACGATGCATGTTCAGCACAACGCTATGATGTGATCTTCCTGCTCTCACTGTTCGTCTAAAAACCACTTCGGACTCATCTCCGCAGTCAGATTGCGCTACCTGGACTCGTCTATCCAGAAGCCAAAAGTGCAGAAGAAGAACATGAGTCTCACTAGAGTGAAACGCGCTGCCTTGGCAATTTGTGCAATTTTGTACTGAAAGCCCTAAAAAGTAAAGGCGGCAACGTATTTGGACAAAGACATGGCCGAGCGTGCTTCTGTGTTTTCATCTGAGAGGAAGAAGAAGCAGAATCCTTGTTTGCCCACTTAGCGATTTGCCCACGATGGTCGACTGAAAATCAAACACGTTTGATTTTTTTTTCCCCCGACCTCACAATTCCTGATCGGGAGGTGGTCGGGAGAGGCTAATCGCCCCTCGTTGCCCCCTGTACACTACATGACGTAAGATTAGACTGAAAGTCGACCTGATCGAACAATTCTCGCACTAGGGGTGTAACGGTTCACAAATTCCACGGTTCGGTTCGCGGTTTCGTGGTCACGGTTTTCGGTTCGGTATATGTTGATTGTTAGCCTGACATGTTGCTCGTGTTGCTGTTAGCATAAACAAAACGTGTTGCACAATGCTTGCACACTGTTTTTATCCACAACTTTCTATCTGCCGTCATCGTAGGTCACTTTAAATGCAAAGCGGTCCCATACAGCAGACCTATAAAGTGCTGCTGGCGCGTCTTCCAACTCGCCATACCCACACAATTCTCCACAGCTGATTTTTTTCTGCTACACCCGGCTACGCTGCTTCGCTTCTTCTTCTTCTTCTTGTTTACTACTGGTGGTTGGCTTTGGTCGCAGTACCGCCACCTTCTGCTCTGGAGTGTAAACGCTTCGCCTATGAGAAAAGGGAGCAGCACATGAACCAAACGCAACACACGCGAACCGAACCGAGACAGTCGAACCGAACGGTTTGGACGGTTTTGATAAACCGTTCCTTCCCTATCTCGCACAACTGGAAAGTCGGCCTGAATAGGGCAAAAAAAATCGCAGTGTAAGCCCAGCTTGAGAGTCAAATTTTCAGGTTCGCTGTCACAAGCAGGCTCAGTTTGAGGGATTGCTTGAAAGTCAATACAATACAGGCAACTGTCTGCTGTATATGCATCATCAATTCTGCTAGAAAAAAAATAGAAAATTACTGTTAATTTGCGCTTTAAAAACGAGCTGAATCCCATAAATACCAAGTCTTCAGACAATGACCCAAAACCCAGCTACTAAAAGACAACAGAAAGGCTGACAAAGTAAAGTATTAAGGTTTTACAATGATTCAAAGTTCAGACCTTATCCCGAATTAAGTGTGGAGGTGGGAGCCCAAACATCATGAACTGAAGGAACGTTCTATAGAACAACAATGCAGAGGCTGAAAGACCCGGACAGAAATGACTTCTGGGAATAACATCTGTGTAGGGTGGTAAAAGACAGAATGTCCTAATTGTACCCATGGTTATATCCTCAGTCGGACTCTAATTAGCTGCTTCTGGCCTGTCAATCAGCAGACAGTTTTGTTCGTCAGTCATAACTTAAACCCCTTAGACTAATTTCTAATGTGATTAACTGTAAGGTGAATATCTCTAACTAAACCAAACATAAATAAATCTCTCTCCCCTCTCTGAACTGGCCCAAACGGAGACCCAAAGAACCATCTCCAGCTCATTCTGGGGGAACCCAAAGAAAAAGATTATCCGACAGATGTTGGGTTTTCCCTGGATTCTCCCAATGAGACATGCCCAAAAATAACATCCAGGAATCACCAACCCCCTAAACCAACTCAGCTGACTCCTTGTACTTAAGAGAAACAGAAATGGCTACTTTTGGTCGGCCATAACTTGCAGCTGGATTTTTTGGTCCTGATCCACATCTGGCGACATCTAAGTCAAGAGATCTTGACTTAGATCTTCTGCTCATTTCTGTAGCTCATGATCGAGCTACCAAAAATGTTGTACTGCGTATTCCTTAGGCTAAAGCCTGAAACATGATGCTTGATCATGTTTCAGATGATTGATCATGATGCTTGATCATGTTTCAGGATCATTGCTGACATTGTTTTTAGCGTTTTATACTCAACGTGGTAGGTACAGTGGGGCACAGACTGCAGGCTTACAACACCACACAACATGCAAAAGTAGGGAACACAGTTGTTTCCAACATTTTTATCGCCTCTTTATGTTATGAAAGAGTGACCGTAGCTTCTTTTCACAAACTTTTTGCAATATACTGATCATAGTGTTATTTGATCAATCTACCTCTTTCAAAAACCTTCAGCGTTGCCTCTAGCAAGCAACTATGCAGTTGGAAGAAATTAGGAAAGGTTTGCTTTCCAAATCATAGAACTCTTGTTTTTTCGGAGTCCAAATTACAACCTGACCTTAATTTAAAAAGCATAATCAACATCCTGAGGTTTGGTAAGCCTAAAACAACAAAAAAAGCTTTAAAGACATCTTTTTTATCCTTCTAAAAGCACAACAAAGTTACTATCAGACTATTGTCAGCGCTAAAAGGGGGAATGTTGATTGCAAAGACTTTTTTAAAGGTATAACTTCTGTTTTCAAACCGATAGATGATTGTAATCCTCAACTCTGCTCTTTAAAGAAAGGCAACCTCCGTTTGAGAGCTAGCCATCTATGAAATGCTCCCTTTTAATGATAACACGGGTGCATTAGTTGAGTCACAAAGGAATCAAGGCTTGTAGATATTGACAAACCACTCATTTGGACACAGAATAAGAAAGCGACTCTGGATCAATACCAGTCCTTGTTAATCCCAGTACCTTACACAGACAGCAGCACCATTGTGTTTGGGAGGGAGGGTCCATGATGTGCAAGAAATCACCCCACACAATCGGCGCTGTCACCATTCTTTACCACTCAAAAAAAAAAAAAAAGGTCACGGACGCAATTCCCTACAAAAAACCATGTTTGGCCTGCAAGAGACGGCTTGTTCAAATATGCAAGACTCAGGAGGTAGGGATCCAACTCCAGCCGCCATCGTCTCATCTCCAACAGGGGGGAAAGGTAACGCAGTATTCCAAGGCAGACTTTAAATAAGCGCTTACTTTAACGACTCCCGAGTCTTTTAATTGCACAGGCATGGATATTAGTTCAAAACCGCTCACTTCATGCTTGGGAGCACAGTGCCACTTTGCCTGCGCCCTCACCCAACACTTGTTTTATCTGCTTGCAGATTGAACTCACTTCACAGTAAAGAGAGGCCAATTAGGGTGCAAAGGGATTAAAAACACAGGAAAAAAGGGCCTTTTTCCATTTACACACTTCTGTGGAGGAAGACAGGCAATAGGAGCAAAATACAAGAGCAGCTCAGCACTTTGTGATTGTGAAATTAAAGAGAGAAACGAAGGTGTAAGGTAATTTCCTTCCAGTCGTCCTTAGAGAGGGGGGAAAAAAGTCAACCTGGTATTACTTTTGGATATCATTAATCTGGGATGTTCAAAGCTTTCAGGCAGTAACTCAGTGATGAGGAACCGGAAGTTTTATGCCTAAACTACAATGTCCAGTTTCTGTCTTTTTACTTTAAAAATTAAGCCTGAAAATCCAAACCACAGAGGGCGACTGCAGGCCTATATATATTCTATATATCAGCAATAACATCAAGTTAACATCCCTTGCAGTCTATTTTGAACCAAATATGAATGAATTTCAGCAGTACCTTCAATACATTTACTATCCAGACCAGTCAGAAAGGAATACTTCAATACCAGACTTCATTTATTCATATATTGGCTGCTTACACCGAGCTGTAAGTCCTCACAGTTATCAATATATTTTTTCCTCTCTGAGATGGAAAGTAAACATTCGCCTCTCCTAACCGAATAAATACAAAAAAAGAGGAATGTTGAACAAGCTCAAGTTGCACTAAATCGATACGCAACACATCTGCAACATGAAAAACTATGCAGAACTCCAAGTATTAGTATTCATCGTACCATCAGCTCTAAAGATGAGTGACTAATGCTTTTTATTCACTAGATGAGTTTTAAATTGATCAATCCCCACAAACTCCAGCAATAAAGCCCAGTTAGCAACGTTGGTGCAGGAGTTTGAGGAAATTTTCCTCCTATGAGTTTTATGTGGAATATTAAGTGGATTTGTGAAATTCCTAAAAACTTTTACTTGTTCACTGTTAGTTTTTTTTAGCATATTGCCCAGAAGCTAAAAGGTGAAACTCTACCCAAAATAATCCAACACAGACTCGGATATTTTCCAAGTTTAAAAGCAATACAAACATGTGGTTTCAAACTATGAAAAATGTATTATTTCAAAGTCTGGTTCATTTACCTAGATATACATGTGATCGTTAACATTTGAGTTACTTTTTAAAACTAGATATGACCATTTAAGGAGCGTCATTAGAAGCTAAACATGGCTTCCTAGATAATCATAGCAAATGGCTTTTGTCAGGGTATTATATCTGTTTTTTTATTTTCTGTTTAAGTGTGTAGTGATTTATTAAGAAGGATTTGAAACTATCAACATATGCTTTCGAGAAAATAAACACTAAACCTTAAATTCTGGTGCCATAACTCCGGGCACTGTGCGTTTTTTTTGCCCTTTTGGGGCGACTTTCCAGTCCTGCGAAAGTTTTCCGATTGGGTGTCCTGTAATGCAGAGGGTAACGAGGGGCAATCAACCTCTCATGACAACCTCCCGATCAGGAATCGTAATGTCGGGAGAAAATCAAATATGTGTGAAATTCAGTGTGCATGCGCAAACAAGGATTCTTCTTCTTCCTCTCAGCTGAAAACACAAAGACATGGCGTTTGCTCAGCCATGGCCGTTTCTCAATTCACGAGAATCAAAGTCTGTACTCACGTTCTCGTCACGTCCGGTCTTGGCAAGAACACAGGAAAGTCTGGACTTTGTGAGAACGGGAGCACGCAGAATAAATCTGGGTCAATTGGAACAGAAGCGTACTCGTGACGTCACCACATGCTCGGCTCTTCTGGAGCTGCATTTCACCTCCTGATATTTCTAGTCTCTAGATAATAAATTCTGACTTTTTTCATTTAGTGGGGGAATAATAATTAACACAGCCAGATGAACAAAAATCAAATGAACTTTTTGCCAAATTACAAAAATAAATTAAAAAATCGCCATCAGAGCTAGTGATCATTCACGGGCTGCGGTTAGCCCTGGCTGCCGTTAGCTTTGGAGCTCAGCTGGATACCGAGGTCCTCTCAACTCCGGAAGTCTTTTTTTTTATTCCTCATTAAATCGGTAAATGGACCATAAGCATAATATTGTTGCCTCAAATGATCTTAAAATATACTGTTATTGAACAGCAACAGAAAAGAGAACTTTTAACTTTCAACAGAGCACTCCATTTTAAGCTGCTGCTAACGCAGTGCATGCTGGGACAGCTGTCAATCTCAAGAACGGACAAGTCTGCTCTGATGCATGATGGGTAAAGAGTGCGGGGTGAGAACAACATCCAGGGATTTGGTGCGTTCTCAGTCTGCCGTTCTCTGCAATTGGAACAGTGCTCGGGCTAAGGCTGATGACGGATCACGAGCACACAAGAACGCATATGGAGAATCGGCCCATGTCTTTGTCCAAATACGTTGCCGCCTTTTCTTTTTAGGGCTTTCAGCAAAAAATTTGGATTCTGGATAGACGAGTACGAGTAGCTCCATCTCACTGCGGAGCTGAGTCCGGCGTGGTTTTTAGACGTACAACGTGAGCAGGTAGATCGCATCAGAGCGTTGGGCTGAACATGCATCGTGAGCTGTGAACTCACACCGTACGACGAAACACTGCATTTTCGTCGTACAGTGTGAGCTGTAGCTGCGTGCAACAATTGAAGAAATAATAATCACACAGTGTACGCCAAAATTTCAAATGGCTAAAGAACAAACATAGAGCCAAATTCAAAAATACCAATAAACAGCTGGTCAGATAAAATTTTTTGGTATCTAGTTGTAGTAAATCAAAGATACAGATGAAATAATTTGAAACTAATTTAATGCTGCATACATTTTATAAACAGAAAAGATTACATGTGATTACACTAAAAATTACCCAAATTCTATAATCCTAGCTAATGCTAGCTTTATTTTTAGCATCAAATAAAACTGAGTTTTAGCGTTAAAAACAACGCAAATAGAAATCTTTTTGGTTCGGGTACAGCAGGGTGGATTAAATCTGGATTAGCATCAGCTAAAACTGAGATTTAGCATTAAAAACAACGCAAATAGAATTCTTTTTGGTTCGGGTACAGTAGGGTGGATTAAATCTGGATTAGCATCAACTAAAACTGAGATTTAGCATTAAAAACAACGCAAATAGAATTATTTTTGGTTCGGGTACAGTAGGGTGGATTAAATCTGGATTAGCATCAACTAAAACTGAGATTTAGCGTTAAAAACAACGCAAATAGAATTCTTTTTGGTTCGGGTACAGTAGGGTGGATTAAATCTGGATTAGCATCAACTAAAACTGAGATTTAGCGTTAAAAACAACGCAAATAGAATTCTTTTTGGTTCGGGTACAGTAGGGTGGATTACATCTGGATTAGCATCAACTAAAACTTGAGATTTAGCGTTAAAAACAACGCAAATAGAATTCTTTTTGGTTCGGGTACAGTATGGTGGATTAAATCTGGATTAGCATCAACTAAAACTGAGATTTAGCATTAAAAACAACGCAAATAGAATTATTTTTGGTTCGGGTACAGTAGGATGGATTAAATCTGGATAAGCATAAACTAAAACTGAGATTTAGCGTTAAAAACAACGCAAATAGAATTATTTTTGGTTCGGGTACAGTAGGGTGGTTTAAATCTGGATTAGCATAAACTAAAACAGATTTAGCGTTAAAAACAACGCAAATAGAATTATTTTTGGTTCGGGTACAGTAGGGTGGATTAAATCTGGATTAGCATCAACTAAAACTGAGATTTAGCGTTAAAAACAACGCAAACAGAATTCTTTTTGGTTCGGGTACAGTAGGGTGGATTAAATCTGGATTAGCATCAAATAAAACTGAGATTTAGCGTTAAAAACAAAGCAAATAGAATTATTTTTGGTTCGGGTACAGTAGGGTGGATTAAATCTGGATTAGCATCAACTAAAACTGAGATTTAGCGTTAAAAACAACGCAAATAGAATTATTTTTGGTTCGGGTACAGTAGGGTGGTTTAAATCTGGATTAGCATAAACTAAAACAGATTTAGCGTTAAAAACAACGCAAATAGAATTATTTTTGGTTCGGGTACAGTAGGGTGGATTAAATCTGGATTAGCATCAACTAAAACTGAGATTTAGCGTTAAAAACAACGCAAACAGAATTCTTTTTGGTTCGGGTACAGTAGGGTGGATTAAATCTGGATTAGCATCAACTAAAACTGAGATTTAGCGTTAAAAACAAAGCAAATAGAATTATTTTTGGTTCGGGTACAGTAGGGTGGATTAAATCTGGATTAGCATCAACTAAAACTGAGATTTAGCGTTAAAAACAACGCAAATAGAATTATTTTTGGTTCGGGTACAGTAGGGTGGTTTAAATCTGGATTAGCATAAACTAAAACAGATTTAGCGTTAAAAACAACGCAAATAGAATTATTTTTGGTTCGGGTACAGTAGGGTGGATTAAATCTGGATTAGCATCAACTAAAACTGAGATTTAGCGTTAAAAACAACGCAAACAGAATTCTTTTTGGTTCGGGTACAGTAGGGTGGATTAAATCTGGATTAGCATCAACTAAAACTGAGATTTAGCGTTAAAAACAACGCAAATAGAATTATTTTTGGTTCGGGTACAGTAGGGTAGATGACGGAAGGTGGATTTGATCTAAATCTCAGAATTTTCAATAAATGGTTGTAAGAAAACCATCTTCATCCTTAAGAATGTTGTGTTTATTCTTAAAAAAAAAAAAAAAACCTGATGTAGATACAGGGATAAGATAAATTGTTGAGTCACCAGCTAATGCTAACTTAGTAGGAAAGACTTTATTGTCAAAAACCATAAACCTGAACAGAATAAAGTTTATTTCCTGGAATCTGGTGGCAAGATTATCAGTGATCTTTGTCTGATCGCCTGCATCCATTAGTTTGGTCAATCACCTCTTTATTTAAATATTTATGATATTCTAATCCAATGCATGCATGCCTAATATAACAAGAATGGAGTAGAACAGATATATCACTTAGTGTCCCACAGTATGGAAATTAAAGATGATTAGCATTAAAGCTACAGGCAAATTAAAGTATGCAGACACACATTTAGAATAATAGAAGTAAAGAAAATTGTAGAAGAAGAGATAGAAGGTAAAATATACAATCTAAAAAATACTGTACAGGTAATACAAATAGTATACCCACAAGAAAATGTGCAATTTAGTAGGATGATGAAAAAAATGCACATAAGTAGTGCATAGGTTTGTGGATTAGGAAAACACACTGTTATTTAACCCTTTAAAGCCTGATCCAAGAATAAAACATAACAGAAAAGAACTTTTTTTTGGTTTGAATTCCTTATTTGCCCTTTTATCAAAATATGTAAAAAGAAAAAAACAGAAATACATTTTTCATATTAGTAATTTATTACTATGCGATAAGTCAAGATTATTTTTTGTGTAGTCTTCTACTGGCTGTTATCAGGTATATCTGATTGTGTACAATAGGATTTTGAGCAAAGTTTTTACCATTAAATTATGCAAAAGGTGTCAGACGCAAAATATTATACATTTGGCATTATAGAGTTAAAAGAAATAGAAAAACTGTTCAAATACAGCCAAGAAGAAAACAGTTTGTTCATCTAACAGCCGCTGGCGAAAAGGATCTGCACTAACGCTGTTTTATGCACCTAGGATGCATGTGTCTGTTACTGCAGGAGCTTTGCATATATTTTAATATTTCAACTATAGTGGTTTTGAGTTAAATCTCAAAAAGAGAACATTTAGTTGTGTATAATCATGCTTCCCAGGTAGTTTCTACGGAGCCCCTAAAGGTACATAGAGGGGAAAAAAAGAACTTTTGCGAGATCTCGCAATAGTTTTGCAAGATCCCGCAAAAGTATTGCAGGATCTCGCAAAAGTTTATTTTTTTGCGAGATCTCGCAAAAGTATTGCAGGATCCCACAATACTTTTGCGAGATCCCGCAATACTTCCGCGAGATTCCGCAATACTTTTCCGAGATCCTGCAATACTTTTCTGAGATCCCACAATACTTTTACGAGATACCGCAATACTTTTGCGAGATCCCGCAATAGTTTTGCAAGATCCCGCAAAAGTATTGCAGGATCTCGCAAAAGTTTATTTTTTTGCGAGATCTCGCAAAAGTATTGCAGGATCCCACAATACTTTTGCGAGATCCCGCAATACTTTCGTGAGATTCCGCAATACTTTTCCGAGATCCTGCAATACTTTTCTGAGATCCCACAATACTTTTACGAGATACCGCAATACTTTTGCGAGATCCCGCAATAGTTTTGCAAGATCTCGCAAAAGTATTTGCGGGATCTCGTAAAAGTTTATTTTTTGGGAGATCCCGCAATACTTTTGCGAGATCCCACAATACTTTTGCGAGATCCCACAATACTTTTACGAGATCCCACAATACTCTTGCGAGATCCTGCAATACTTTTGCGAGATCCCACAATACTTTTACGAGATCCCGCAATACTTTTGCGAGATCCCGCAATAGTTTTGCAAGACCTCGCAAAAGTATTGCGGGATCTTGCAAAAGTAAATTTTTTGCGAGACCTCGCAAAAGTTTTGAGGGATCTCGCAAAAGTTTATTTTTTTCCTCCATGTCCCTTTTGGGGCTCCGTAAGTTTCTTATTGTCTTTTATCTTCATTTAAAATAAAAAAAAAGGTACAATAGGAAATAAATATTCTCAGATTTTTCTCCTGAAAGGCAGAAATGTGAAAGCACTTAATACAAAAAGTTATGCAGTTTTAACATTAGCATTAAAGAATAAAGAATTTCTTCCAAGTGAAGCCCAAGCAGAACTTAATGTCATTGTTAAAGAGGTAATGCGGAGAGCATCCAAAAATCGATCTTGGTCATTTATCTGCTTCTCTTTAACGAGAGCCTGGCTCAACTCCTAATAAAATTATTACCAATCTCTTGGAGTAGTTCACCTCAGATGCCCTATCCTCTGGAACCTGTCTGTAGAGGGAGCGGGGTTTGTCTCTTTAACATAAATGGAGATGAACTTAACCGGATCCCCAGGAACAGTGGAAGAGGCAGGAAATCAATGGCTTGTTTGTTTATAGCTCTGACCTCTGAACCTCTGACATCCGCTCCATCTGTCTACTTCCTTTTTCTAAACCTGAATATCTTCATTTGCTGGCCCCATCTCTATTTGTAGTGTCATCGCTGGCTTAAATCTAGGAAGAAAGATGCAAAGACAAAAGACGCGTTCAGTTCTCCCCCATAAACGGGTGAAGGAGAGCTTCCAAGGCACGGAAAGGTCACCCGAATCTTTGGTCTCTTAGTGATGCTAATGGGGCCTAATTTCAGATGGATTTTTATTCACATCTTAAAATCCAACAATACGGCTTCATTCAGATGTAGCTGACACTTTTTACTTGCTTTAATGATAAGTAGGTCTGAACGCAGGGAGACGGGAGGAAGGGGGAAAAATAGGATCCCCAAGGTGCTTTGACTCTGTTCTTTTATTAATGACTCGAGCCCTTTTGTGACCACAACAGAACCGTTTGATGAATCATTATCGTTCAGAAAATCATCACCACTGATCATACTAAGGAGGGAACGCAGTTGTTTTGCAGGGTCTCCTCATGTCCACAGCGAGTTCCTGTCATTAACATTAACATGAGGTGAATGCTGGCCTTTCAAAGAGGAACCGCTGCTATTAGTGAATGTATATTCATCTATTGTCGGGGTGCGGCGTGATGTAAGGGTGGTTGGGTCAGCCATGGCTTATCATTGTCACCCAGGACTAAAGTTTGTTAAAGAAGATGAGCAGAAGTAGTTTTAAAACAAATTCCACAAAGCCAATATGATCATGTTAAGTTCACCTTAATGGAGCGAGACAGAAAAATATACCGTAATTTTTCGGACTATAAGCCGCAACTTTTTCCCCATTTTTTGACATTGCGGCTTATATAAAAATGCGGCTTATCTATGGACTTTTACAGCTAACGGCCACTAGGGTAATACCTAAATCTATGGATTTTACCATCCACCATGTTGACGTCACATTTGCTTCAACACACAAGTACGGTAGCCGCGCACGCGAATGCGGAGGTCCTCCGGAAGCAGACTTCTACCGCGAGTGGTACGAGACAGAATCACAGCGAGAAAGACGGACATTGCGAGCACAAGACAGTTTGTGTTAAACATAAAAGACCTGCGGCTTATAGTCTGGTGCGGCTTGTATATGTACAAATCATGCAATTTAGCTTCTGCGGCTTATATTCAGGTGCGGCTAATAGTCCAAAACTTACGGTATACAAAGCTGTTGCAACTTGGTTGCTTTAAAGGACACAGTCCGTGTTCTTTGGTAGGAGTTTATAAGCGTCGCCTTATCTTTGGTCAATATATATCCACATTACTGTACCAGAGCATGTCCTAATAAACTAGATTTTATGAGGACATCTGTCGGTCACAGCCTCTACAGATGGTCTCGCAGTTTTTCTGCTGGATTCGGTTCTTAGCTCTGACTAGCCACTTCCCAAACCCTAATTTTCTTCTGGTTAAGTCATGTTCTTGTTGATTTTCAGGCATACACAGACTATGTTCAGCTAGTGATGCCTTCATGATCACAAGCATCAAGTTTAGGAACAGTACTAATTGAAATTGTGAATTTATTTACCAATTCCATGGATCTTCATAAAACAAACAAGAAGAAACAATAATCCTAGATATTGATGATTGTTTTGTTCCAATTTGCTTCCAAAAGGAAGTAAAAAATTGGTTCACGAGGTTTCTATGGCTGAGGACAACTGATTAGATGTTCAGACATACTGAAGACTATTTTATTACATGTTAAACAGAAAATGGCGCTAATAATTCAGAGCTCGGTTTCTAATGAGAAGATCAGGTTCTTGGACATCTCTCTGACTGACTTCCATCTTGACTTAATGCATTTTACTTATCATAAAATTAGATCTATTTAAAGTAACACAGCCTTGACGTAAGCTATAAATTCAACTAAAGGATTTATATCTGCAAGTGTCAAGAAAATATAAGTTGGACAACTTTAAGGTTTGTTTAGACTCTATGATTGATTCAGGTGTGGGTCTATAAAGACTAGAGGCCAATTTATGCTTCTGACGCTTAGCCTCTGCAACCGTCAAATCTGTCTCTGTGGGCTACCACGCCCCCCTCGCAGAGGTTCTGCAACCGTTGTCACGCACCGTAAAAAAATCCTGACTACGCGTCGGACGGTCGCAAACCCGCGCAGACCTCAAGCGGAAGTGCGCAGACAAAAAGCAGCTGTGATTGGTCCTTGGTATGCCTTTCCGGCTGTCTTTGTGGTTGTCCTTCTCGATTCAGTGCCGGGGCGCGCCATTTTTAAAAACCGAGGAACGACTACAATGGACAATTACGACGAAAGGTTCATCTGTGTTTTTACCAACTCCACTAACAGAACCTGTTCCTCTTTGATGTCTAGCAACTCTAGATCCATCTCAGTGACAGCCAAGAGTGTGAGGCTGAAGATCATCATCGAAAAATGGTGCACATACCAAATGTTTGTGGAGTGCCACTACGGAGCTCCGAGGAACTTAGGCTTTCAGACAGCAAATGAGCAGCAGCTTAGCAGTGAAATGAACATTTCCATTCCATAAAGTGCAGCAGTGATCAAATGTACAAATGTACAGTGTGGGAGAAAAAACATGATATGGAAGTTCAGAGCACAAGACAAATATATATGGTCCAAAACTTCAGTAGAATAATGTTTTCTTTCGTTTCTGGTTAGGCGTTATCAGTGTGATGCTGAGTCTGTGACTTGATTTAGAGTCTTTTTTCCAACAGTTCAGCTGTCTGATGACAGTGGGGGGAAAGCTGTTGCAGAATCTGCTGCAGCTAAAATTGTAGGACACCTACAAAATTGTAGGTGTCCGCAGACAGTGCCGCAGACAGGAGGTCTCTTGATTGGCCAAATCTACTTCCGCTCTAAACTTTGCATATTTCCTGTTTCGTACCTTACCGGCTTGTTTTGTTCTATGACCACCATTGTGACCCCGCTCTTTTTCGCCCTCATGTCCCTCTGTTGTCGCACAAACTTGCCCCCACTTCCTCACCGCCTCTTCCGTATCTAGACCCACAGTTAATTCGTGATTGTCCCTCTTTTGCGTTGTGGCATGGAATAACAAAGCGCAGACCATTCTACAAATTTTAGCATTAATCCAAAATATCTGCAACAAGCTGACTGGGACACACTGCTGTGGCAGTATAACCAGCCCATTAATGGCGTGTTTTTCACTTTTATTTCCAACATGGAGTTGGAAATAAGGGATTCGCTGAGATCAGGGGTTTGTATCCCCTTTGGTTGGTTTTAGGCCCCGTCCACACGAAGCCAAACCCTGGCCTAAACGCACACATTTTTCACCAAACCAGCCTCTCATCCACACGAAGCCGGCGTTTCGGGGTCTGTAAACGATCTTTTTTTTATTTAGCCTTCAGAGTGGGAAGATTTTGAAACGCCGTTTTCGCGTTTCCATCTTTAAGCTCTAACCGCATTTTTTTTCTTACATGCATGCGTCATAGCGTCGCCTCTAAACACGCATGCGCGACACAGTATCACAACAATGGCGCCGTACTGTGTTGAATGGTTGCTGCTCATGCTACTCACCCTGCTGTCGGGCTTACAACAGAATCTTCTTCTTCTGGAATATCTCCAGGAAGAACAGAGCAATATCGACGACATAGTTCAGCACCTGAATTTGACTGAACCACGAAAATGGACCCGCAGGGCAACCATGTATAAATATTAGTGCGCATGCCCAACATTTCGTCGCCTATTTTTGCTTTGGCACCACAGCGCCACTTACAGGCCTGGCATACATTTTGCAGCGTTTTCATGCATTCGTGTGGACGATCACATTTATTTTACGACTCCGTCTTTACGACAAACGTTCTGGAAAATATTAGCGTTTCGTGTTCGTTTTGACTTCGTGTGGACGGGGCCTTAGTGTCGGGGTAGAAGTAATGCGTCTGATCATGTGGCAGCAGGGACGTTTAGGGGACACCAAGATGGAAAGAGAGCAGCATCTGCAGCCCATTCAATGAACAAGGTCCCCCCCTCTGGCTCTACCTGAACCTCAGCAAGGCCGGTAGCCACGAGCCAGAGAATAGGGGGAGTCAAGAGGGGCGGGGGGAGAAGCCACTACCCCCTTGATCTGATTATCCCCAGGCTGGAGACTACAAATGAGTACAGACAGCTTTTTCATAGCCAACAGACACATTTGCATTCCTGTATATATATATATATATATTTATATATATATGTATGTGTGTAAATGTGTTAGTGTGAGGGTGCGAGTACAGACTCATAAACAGCTCACTTTGAGAAATGAAAGGCTGAAAGTAAAAGTATAAATTGTGACATCTGTGAATATAGTACAAGCATGCTTGAATTATTCTTGAGTTAATTACGTTTCTGTGCCATGAGCAGCTGCACAACCGAAGGAGAAGATAAAAAAAAAAAACTACTCATAACAGGCCTATATATGTTCAGAAACATATAACTGGGATCAGTGAGAGCTTTAAAGGAGCTATTATTTGGTCAACTGGCTTGTTTTGTTGCAGATTTAATCTCCACTTCGTGACTATATAACAGGCAGAGCTACTGCTCTCTAATAAAAGCTCTCATTAGAGCAGGATTGGTTCTCACTCCACTCTTTGCTTGTTTAGAATCTAGATTATTAAAGAAAATAAACCAAACTCTAATCATCTGACCTGATCAAAAGAAAATCAGGGATTTCCAATGAAAATGTCTGTTTAAAATACGTTAACATTTCACATTTTTTATACTTTTATTGCTCCAATATTGAGGTTTTGTCCTCCATAGTGTCTTTAAAGTGTAAATAACATTTTATAATTACTGGATTTTTAATTGGAGCCAAAATCGGAACAACATTTCAAACATGAACTAATGTCAAAGCAACAAAAATAACTAAAATATTTGTATCAAATCCATTAGAATAAAGAATCGTATAAAATAGATTAAAAGTTCTCCACTCTGGGACCTAGTTTTAAATAAATAATTGTTTATGTTCTCCCAAAACGGTGCATCCATCCAGCTGTACGGCACCACTAATGTTAGCTACATCAACAAGCTCGAAATGTGGACATGTGATGTCAGCTATTATTTAAAATAAAACAGTGAAAGGTACAGTAGCTCAAGTTTAGCCCTCTCCAGGCAGATGTTGCAGATTTGCAACAGCTAAATCCCACTTAGCTAATTACTCCACATCCATATTTTAAGAGCTTTTGTTACTCAGAAGTACAATAGAAGGACTTAGTTGTGCATTTGCAGCAAACAAGTTTCTCTCCAGCTCATCAGATAGCGCTGCTGACTCACTTTCAACATGGCTGAGTCCTTGGTGTCACTGAAACAGATTTTCTAAGCACCAATTTCATGTAAGTATCACTACCAATTTCTATAATTTTGAAATCAATACTACATTAGATAAATCATGAATGTTTATAGATATGACACATGCCAATTAGCAGATTTTATCTCCTATGGGTTTTTCAACAGATGCATCTCGATTGCAATGTTGTGGATTCGCAACGTGTGCCCAAACAGGTACCAATGGATGCTACATGCTCTACCTACTAGTTTGCCTATACTTTGAGTAACAGTTTAACAGAAACGGCCTTCTCAAGAGGTTTTGAGATGTCGGTGGAGATAAAGTTTGAGAAAAAGTTGTCTCTAATTTTGTGAGAGAAATGTTTTTATTTTATTTTGTTTTGTTAATTTTTTGTTTGTGACATTCAAAGAAAGTTAACGTTCATATCAGATTCAGTCTTCAGTGTTAATTTACCACTCCAGGCCACTGTTGCAAATTTGCAACATCCCAGAATTCATTGCATGTGAAGGTATTAATTGTATATTACTACCCCATATGATCATTTTCTCAGATTTTTCCTGCAACTACAACTGAATTTGAACCTGAGAGGGTTAAGTTATTAGGGAGTGAAAAAAAGGCTAAATTCTGACAAATGTTTCTGTAAAAAACAAACAAAACAAAAAACCCGACAAAACAAAGGAAAACCAATTTAAAAGTGTTTTTGTCAGATTTACCGAAGTAAATCAAGTTTTATGGACTGAATCACTCTCAACATAGTGGACAAATTCACCAGTTTTTAATTTGTTTTTTGTTTTTGCATGTTAATTACATACAAATGTAAATTTACCACTCCGGGCCACTGTTGCAAATCTACAACATTCCAGAATTCATTGCATGTGAAGGTCTGAATTGTATATTACTACCCCATATGATCATTTTCTCAGATTTTTCCTGCAACTACAACTGAATTTGAACCTGAGAGGGTTAAGTTATTAGGGAGTAAAAAAAAGGCTAAATTCTGACAAATGTTACTCTAAAAAACAAACAAAACAAAAAACCCGACAAAACAAAGGAAAACTAATTTAAAAGTGTTTTTGTCAGATTTACCAAAGTAAATCAAGTTTTATGGACTGAATCACTCTCAACATAGTGGCCAAATTCACCAGTTTTTAATTTGTTTTTTGTTTTTGCATGTAAATTACATACAAATGTAAATTTACCACTCCGGGCCACTGTTGCAAATCTGCAACATTCCAGAATTCATTGCATGTGAAGGTCTGAATTGTATATTACTACCCCATATGATAATTTTCTCAGATTTTTCCTGCAACTACAACTGAATTTGAACCTGAGAGGGTTAAGTTATTAGGGAGTAAAAAAAAACTGGCTAAATTCTGACAAATGTTTCTGTAAAAAACAAACTAAACAAAAAACCCGACAAAACAAAGGAAAACCAATTTAAAAGTGTTTTTGTCAGATTTACCAAAGTAAATCAAGTTTTATGGACTGAATCACTCTCAACATAGTGGACAAATTCACCAGTTTTTGATTTGTTTTTAATGTAAATTACATACAAACTTAAATAAAAAAGCATAAACCAAAACTCCCAAAACTACCAATGCAATTTTAAAACATTTAAGGAAATCAGTTGTTGCTGAGCAGAACTTCTACAAAAAAGGGGAATAATTTTGAGTTTAACCATAAAATGAATAATTTCCCAGTCTAATTACACAGGAGCCTGATAAGAGAAGCTTCTTGTTTTTACTCCTGGTGAGCTCGTTATTCGACTGGAGCAGACCGCTGCATCTTCAGCAGCATGAAATTAGTAGAATCATAGAGACCAACGAGGTGCAGAGCCTCATGTTGATGACGCTCGCCCTTAAATGGAAAATTTAACCTGGAGATAAAGGTTTGGAAATTTTTAAAACTTTTCCAACAAAGAATTTTTTATGGTCCAATTCTGCTTTTCTCATTTCTGTTCTCCAAAATCAGACGGTGAACCTGAGAACTTCCCAGCAATTACCCTCCACCCGGGTCAGCTCTGGACAATATGTGAGCCATCTGCTGGCATCTGTTCTTTCTCCCACTAAACAGACTGAACCCCCCCACCTTTCATGTAAAGAGCCTCACCGGGCCACCGCCACCACCGCCTGGAGCCAGAAGCAAAGGGGGAGAAACGCTAAGCAGGTCACATGTTGTCTTTCAGCCATATTTGGGTCAGGCCTTTGGCTCTGGATGAGGGGAGGTTTAATGCACAGAGGCAATGAGTAATAATCCATCTTCCAACACTCACGCACCTAAACCTGAAGCTATTTAGCCTTCCAGGGTGTGAGCCGCCTCATTTTCCTTAAAGGTTACCCTAACAGAGGGTTGGTGTATTTAAATTTCCCAGAAAGGTGCTGAATATTCCCTGGATGTTGCCTGACATCCAGGACTGCATAGGAAGAAGCTAACAGCAGGCCGTATGTTAACCGGAGCATATGCTTGGAGCATATGCTTAACGCCGGAGGGTGGAGGGCTCACACATGTCGACGATCACAGGTAAGCAGACGGGTGAGGAGGAAATCAGAGGGACTGCAGGTGGAGAAACACCTGAACCTTCTTCAGAGCATCCCTTCATGTCGTGTCTAGCATGTCGAGAAATAGATCAGAATGAGAAACATCAGCTTGTTCGTCTATTTCTTCATCCCTTTGTGGATCCATCATCCCAACTGTTAACCCAACTGTTCATGTCTCCCGTCATTTCATTAATCTATCCGTTTATCCATCATCCAGCCATCATCCCTCCCTCCCTTTGTCCATTCATTTATTGATCTTTTTTCCATCCATCTATCCCATTATCCGTCTGTCCATCCATCAATCCATTATGGTGGAGGCCATGTAGACTTAAAATCTTATCCATATATTTTTGTGGGACTATCTTAATAGTAACCTAAGCCTGAAACTATTGGATTAATCAGGATTAATCGATAATCATTAACTAATTCAATTATGGATTAATTAACTGGAGTATAGAGACTGAAATATACACTATATTGCCAAAAGTATTTGCTCACCTGCCTTGACTCACATATGAGCTTAAGTGACATCCCGTTCCTAATCCATAGGGTTCAATATGACGTCGGTCCACCCTTTGCAGCTAGAACAGCTTCAACTCTTCTGGGAAGGCTGTCCACAAGGTTTAGGAGTGTGTTTATGGGAATTTTTGACCATTCTTCCAGAAGCGCATTTGTGAGGTCGCACACTGATGTTGGACGAGAAGGCCTGGCTCTCAGTCTCCGCTCTAATTCATCCCAAAGGTGTTCTATCGGGTTGAGGTCAGGACTCTGTGCAGGCCAGTCAAGTTCATCCACACCAGACTCTGTCATCCATGTCTTTATGGACCTTGCTTTGTGCACTGGTGCACAGTCATGTTGGAAGAGGAAGGGGCCAGCTCCAAACTGTTCCCACAAAGTTGGGAGCATGGAATTGTCCAAAATGTCTTGGTATGCTGAAGCATTCAGAGTTCCTTTCACTGGAACTAAGGGGCCAAGCCCAGCTCCTGAAAAACAACCCCACACCATAATCCCCCCTCCACCAAACTTTACACTTGGCACAATGCAGTCAGACAAGTACCGTTCTCCTGGCAACCGCCAAACCCAGACCCGTCCATCAGATTGCCAGATGGAGAAGCGCGATTCGTCACTCCAGAGAACGCGTCTCCACTGCTCTAGAGTCCAGTGGCGGCGTGCTTTACACCACCGCATCCGACGCTTTGCATTGCACTTGGTGATGTATGGCTTGGATGCAGCTGCTCGACCATGGAAACCCATTCCATGAAGCTCTCTGCGCACTGTTCTTGAGCTAATCTGAAGGCCACATGAAGTTTGGAGGTCTGTAGTGATTGACTCTGCAGAAAGTTGGCGACCTCTTCGCACTATGCGCGTCAGCATCCGCTGACCCCGCTCCGTCAGTTTACGTGGCCTACCTCTTCGTGGCTGAGTTGCTGTCGTTCCCAAACACTTCCATTTTCTTATAATACAGCTGACAGTTGACTGTGGAATATTTAGGAGCGAGGAAATTTCACGACTGGATTTGTTGCACAGGTGGCATCCTATCACAGTTCCACGCTGGAATTCACTGAGCTCCTGAGAGCGACCCATTCTTTCACAAATGTTTGTAAAAACAGTCTGCATGCCTAGGTGCTTGAATTTATACACCTGTGGCCATGGAAGTGATTGGAACACCTGATTCCAATAATTTGGATGGGTGAGCAAATACTTTTGGCAATATAGTGTACCTTTAGCTGAGAGAGTGACCCACTTAGAGCAGTAAGGACTTAGACTCAGACAACTTTTATTGTAATTGTGTATAAACAGAGTGTAGGTATACAAGATGAAATTTCGTTTTGCACAGCTTTCATGACTTTTTTCATGACTTTCCATTGCTTAAAGTGCAGCAGTGCTAAAATGTAAACAGTGTGGGAGAAAAAAAACATTGCGCCAAAAACACATTGATATGGAAGTTCGAAGCATATAATTTCTAAGACTGGTATATGACCTGTAATCTGTGCATTTGCCCGGTGGGCTGGTCCTAATTTTAGCGTGCGAGGGTCGGCCCTCCTTAAATCATCCCGGCCCCAACACTTAGTCTCCAGCTGAAGCTCCTACCTGTGACAGTAAATAACTCAAGAAGATCAAGAAGTAATCCAATGTTAACTACCTGCATGATGCATGCAGTATATATAGGCCTTCCTTGTCATTCACATCCTTGTGACAGTTGGCATATGGTGTCATTTTCCATTTCTTCAAAATGTAAAATCCTTGCAACAAATTATAATCAAACTAAAATGCTTTCTTTGAACCAAACTACGATGTTCCTCTTATACTCGGCGAATATAAGAGTTTTAATATTTTGCAAAAACATGTTGCGGTGCATGATGGGGTTTTGTTTCAAAAGGTTAATATTTCCCGTCTTAGGTGCGTTGTTGCCAGGTTGGGATGTTTCCCATTCTGGCAGTTTAGGATGGCCGTCCATGGATGAAAATTTTTTTTCTTTAGATTTATGGCCTAAGAGATCGATAGACTTTGGTTAAAATTAGTCGAGATTTTGTATATCCAGGCGGTTTATGGACATTTTTTTGGGCTGGAAAACAGTAACATCGCAGTACGTATGAGTGGGTGTCTGGCTGGCTGTGTGTATGTATGGACGTTACGGAGCAGCAGTCACTGTCGAATCCGTGTTAATAACCAAAGCCAGTAAAGCCGCATTATAGAAGTCTTGGTGATGGTTGTCGTGTGACGCTTGAAGATAGATCGGTTAATCCACAATGTGTATTCGGATTGTGTTTCACATTTGAGGCGCACACATTCGACTGTGCTACCATTTGTGTAGATGAAAAATGCCACGGCCGAAAATTGTTCCCAGTCCGAGCCTGATATGGTGCAATTATGCAGTGTTATGGTTTAGTGTTGTCAGTTTGATGCAGAGTCTATGACATGGTTTAGAGTTTTCTCAACAGTTCAGCTGTCCGATGGCGGTGGGGAAGAAGCTGTTTCGGAATCTGCTGGACCTGCATCAAATGCTGCAAAGCCTCTTCCCAGAGGACAGCAGGGAGAACAGTCCATGGTGGGGGTGTGAGAGGTAATTGACGATGTTATACCAAGATTATAAAAAAACAATATATTTTGCATTTAAGATAAAAAAAAATTTAAAAAACATCTTCGTTGGTCAGTTTGCTCTATCCAGAACTCTGCAGGTTGAATAGTTTTAGTTTCATCTGGTTTAAATTCTGTAAAAACTGCAAGCCATGGTAATTATGACCCCTAATTTACATAAAGTGCTTTAAAAATAATTCTATTATAGATTTATATATCTTAAAAAAAGGCTTCTTTAGGAAAATATTTACCAAAAAATTTGATTTACATCACTTAATATCCCACAGTAACCGCAGTTAATCGTATTAAAATGACAGTAGCATCGGCTCCGGCTATCAGTGTCGATGTGTCCTTGGGCAAGGCACTTTTCCCCCAATGGGAGAATGTTTGAATGTAGGGGAAAGTTGGTCAAGGTCATTAACCATATTCTTTGATTTTATAAAAACATTGGTTGTTTTTAAAACTCATTTATTCTAATCTATCATTTTAGACAATAAAATTCATATCAAGTCAAGAAATGTATTAATAATAAACCATATAATGAATGCCCACCCCTACAATCCTTGCATTCATCCCACTATTATTGCTTATTTCTCCTGATTCGCCTCTCCTACTGTCTATTCATGTGTCTTGAGCGTTGTGGATGTTGGCCAATGAACAGTATAAGGTTTAGGAACATCTAGAATCACAGGTAGACCAGATCATGGAATTCATAGTAACGGAGGAACTTCATGCAGTAATTACCTAAACTTTCTCCTAAAATGTTTGGAAGTATATTCAAAAGCGTCAATATTTAAACTGGGCCGAGGTACATCTGTCTGAGAAGCTGGAAATGTTTGAATTTATTACGGAAAGTGAAGGAAATCTATATGGAGAGATAAACTTTCTTTTCCCAGGAATTCATTAGGAGAAAACTCTGGCTTTTGTGTTTTTGTTGGTCATGGTTCATGGAGTTCTGAGGGCAGAGGCTGCGGGTATGAAATGTGATCAAATTTCAAACACATCCCCAGTCGTGGCAATTTGTACATTTGCATCAAGCATCTGCTGGATGTCTGGCAGTAAACAGGATGAGGTTCAGCAGATTTGCTGCAGCCGTTTTGAACATGACTGCATGATGAGGGGTAGGGTGGCCCGGACCAACAAATCCAGGTGGAGCAGTCAGTTTGTAAATGTTTGCAGCAACATCAAAGATAAATCGGACCCAATCAGACAGTGGTTGGTTGAATTTCCTGTCATTTTCCCAGCATTCATCCCTCCACCGAGAAACCTATGATGTCTCAAGCGGTGACACACTTGCACTTTTCTCCTTCCTCTTTGCAATCATGCTAATTGCTTTCACATACGTCTTTCAGTGCGATTGTTATCTTGCGCTGCAGTCAGGCGGGCGTCAGGTTGGGCTTTTTTGATCCAGGGCTCATGACTTCATTGTGGTCGGGGCTGAAATGTCTTGGGAGGAACCATTAGAAAAGACTTTGATTTCAGGACAGATGTTGGTTTCAAAGGAAACTGCTGAGGTGGATGGTTGAAGGTGGAACATGAAGGAATTTTTTGTAGAAGTACTTTTATATGTATGGAGCTCTGGAAACCGCTAGGTGTCGCATTGGTGCAGGATAGGCCCAATTAACAGTAAAGACATGACTTAGACATCATCAAACTGTGACCAAAGGCCTGTAAATTATCATCACTGCATGCAATTCCCTTCAATGTATCCAAGTTGAAGCTGTAGAAGAAACAAGTAGAGGAGGGGAACACTAACATCTCTACAATTAGGTGTGGTAGCAGGGTCGGATTTAGGAAATATGGTGCCCTAAACCTAAGAAAGGAAGGGGGTCCTCTGAATTGAGAAGAAAACATGAAAAAGACCCATTATAGAGATACAGAAATTTTACGTTTTATCCCTCCCTTCTTGTCCCTTTTCCTCTCTGTTTTCTACTCAGCTGACTTTTCATGCTGTCTCAAAAGGATTTAAATATTTTTTCCAAGCATTAAGCACACCTTCTTTTCACTGTAGACAAGCCATGATCTGCTTATCTGATCTCCATTTTTCATTTGGATGAAATAAAAGCTGCATTAAACATAACAGCAGACAAGATCGAGGACAGCAGAAGGTGGGGCTACCAATCTACTTGCTCTGGAGAGCAGAGTTCGCTGCTTCTATATATTGTCGGCAAATTCTCCAGTAGCAGAAAAAAGTGGTAAGATGTGGCACTAGGCGCCCTTTTGAAATAAAAGTGACAAAAGTGCTAAGTTTGCAACACTGCTCTTCGCATCGTTTGTTTTCAAATGGTTTGCTGCTGTCTGTTTGGACCTTTCTGAACATGTGCAGCAACACTGAAGGAAGGGGCTAAAACACTTATTTTAAGTGTTCTGAAGTCATTTTAGCGAAACAATTTTCATCACAAACATAATTAATGTGCACAAATAAGGAATAGTTGTATGCTGATGAAGATTATCAGTCATCCAGGTCATAGTCATTCCGTAAAAGTTTCAAAAACAACCCACTGGACTTGGTTTCCCAAGGTTTGAAGACGTTTTGGAGGGGAAGCGAAACATCTTCAAACCTTGGGAACCAAGTCCAGTGGATTGTTTTTTAAACTTTTACCATACATGTAAATAGAGTTTTATGGGGCCCCCAGGAACTTGGGGCCCTACGCAACTGCCTAGTATTGCCTAAAGGTAAATCCCTGTGTGGTGGTTATGTCCAAGACTCTTTCATGAACAAATTGAACACATCCATTGTTTAATCTGTCTTTCTCTGCAGCAGTCAGTTGGTCCGCCAACCTCTATATTTGTTTTCCCACCTTTAAGTCAAAGACCACCCATCCGTCCGTCCGTTTATCCATCTTCTCACTTGTCCATTCCGTCAGTCCTCTTTTTGAAGGTTTAACATTCAGTATTAAACCCACTGTGAATGTTTTGTATGGGAATCTGGAAAAGGTTTGTAAACTTGACATGAGAAGCAACTCAAGCCAGTTTCTGTAACATCCAGGCCATTTTAGCAGCCATTCGCTTTTGCAGATTAAGACGATTTTGGTGAGATCTTCTTTATCTAAATAAGAGAAAGCACTTCTCTCAGAAGTTCAGAACATTCACCCTCTTCTGTCCTGATTCCACCTCCACCTCATCCTTCCCTCTTTTAACTACATTCAAATGTGCAGGTTTGTTTTGGGGATAAAGTCCTAGGCTTTGATCAGCGCTAATTAGACAGCCGCTGCTTTCGTTAGCTACCTATTAGGCCTGGGTAGGTTATCGCCATCCTAATCTCTGGCCAGGAGCCAGGCGAGGGTGCTGCCTTCCTGAAGGATCCCCCCTTCCTCAAAGCAGTCTAAGGTGAGAATGGAGCATGATGAAAGGGCTGTCTCCTTTCAGTGCAGATCAATACGCTCCCTTCCTTTGCCTATGGGGGATCAAGACTTTCAAACACAAAGGAGGTTTTTTGCATAAAGATCCAAACAATGGTTCACAAGACATTTTTTCCTCCTACTTTCTTGCCTCCGTGCTTTAAACTCTCTCCATCACTGACATTTTTATGTCTTTGCTTAACTTTCCTGGAATACAAAGATGGAGCTTTTCCTACCATGAAGTCTGAAATACTAATTTTACATTAACATTCATGCAAAGAAGCAAGTATTTCTTCTGGAGTACATTTAGGTTTGCTTGTTGGTAACATATGGAAGTTATATGCAAGGATTCCCTAACATGTTGTCAAACTTGCGTTGTGCAAATGTAATTTGATAGTCTTTTAATGCTGCAGAATATTGATATAATCCCTCAATGTTTATTTTATACTTCATGTTGGAATAATGATAACCCAAAGGAAAAAGTTTGTTTGGTCTGAATATCAACGACAGAACAGTGCAGACACGTCTAATGACGCCTTGAAACTGGAAGTAGATGACTCCATCAAAGATGGCTTTTGAGGTTTTCTACCTAAACAAACCAAGTATAACAAAAAATAAAAAGCAAAGGCCAAGTTGTGGTAGCTTAAATATTGCATCTATACTATCAGTAACATGTTAGAAGAAATTGAGGCTGAATCATCCATCCTCCACCAACGTTGAAGGTGGTGAAGGATCTCATCTCCATAATCCAGCAACATAGAACCACCAACTTACCAAACACGCCCTCTCTGTTCTGTCTTCCTCCCGATAGGTTGTTTTTTCTCAACTGTTCTGAATTTGCCAGGTAAATTCACCCATTGGACAGGATGACAGGTCTTAGAAGGCTTCCCTGAGTTGTGATATTACAATGACAAAATTAAAAGTATTTCTGGGGTATTTTATAGTGCACATCTACAGACTGATGTTTTTGGACATTCTTCTTTCCAAACTACCTCAAGGTCAGATTGGTCTAAGATTGTCTATGGAGATCATTTTCCAAATCTTGGTACAGAAATTTACTTGGATGTAAATCTGGACTTTGAACTGTTCCAACCAGTATGTATGAAATACATACTGAAATGAGGGCCTACAGCCTACAACGTTGTGCAGTATGTAGCACTATTGCCTTGAAGCAGGACAGTTCTAGTTTTAAATTTTTGGCTCTGGGTATTTCTGCATGGAGTTTGCATATTCTCCCTGTGCATGCATCTGTCCGGGCACTCTGGAATCCTCCCACAGTCAAAAACATGACTGCTAGGTTAACTGGCTTCTCTAAATTGTCCTTAGGTGTGAGTGTGCATGGTTTTGTGTCTCTGTGTTGCCCTGCCATGAACTGGCGACCTGTCCAGGGTATACCCCGCCTCTCGCCCATAGACTGCCGGAGGCACCAGCCCCACAATAACCCTGACAAGGACTAACCTGTAAAAGATGGATGGATAGCATCCTCTGAACTGTTTACAACAGAGAGAAGACATCCACACAGCAGGCTGCTAGCATCACCTTGCTTCATCACAAGCATGGTTAGTTTCGATGGCACATTGAGTTCTACTTGTTGAACAGGAAGTTCAGTTTTTATCTTTTTGAATGAAGCATGCAGTAAAGTTACCCACTTCTGCAGTGGCTGACTACAATAAAGGCTTTTCTTCTTTTAACAAAAGCCCTATAGCAGATTTATGTTGCTTAAGCAGAGATACTGTAGACTGATACATTGACCAGCCTATATTTTTGACTAGCGTTAGCATTTTCCCTGTATTTGTTGACTTCCAATCATGTAAGGTGGATCAATTGCTGCTCCCTCCATTTGCTATCCAGTAAAAAATTTTTTGTTCAGTTTGGTCTTTTATGTTAATGTTGTTTAAATTGACACTCGTGTTGTTATAATTGTGCCATTTGTATGTAAATGAAAGAGAAAAAGCAACTTTTGCTTCAAGGATTGTCCCCTAAAAAGGGCAACAAAAATTTGGGTTTCATTAGACTGATGTCAAAACAATCGCCATAAGCTTTTAAAAAACTCTATAGGTCAAATTGGACTTGAAAGAACCTCTGATGGCTTCAGAGAGCAGCTGGTTACACTGGATTTAATTTAGGGTTATCGCAGGGAAGTAGACTAAATACATTCGCTACTTTTATCCATATAGACGCTCAATCCTAGAAAGGTAACCGACTCTCTTAAATGTGTTCACGTTAATGTCTCCAGAGAGAGTTTATTTCTTTTACAGACCTCCTTGCAGTTTGTTCGTCATCCCTGGTAAAGCTCCCATTAATTCCCTTCTCTGTTATCACCATCACAATGCGTCCCCTTCTTCACAACTAATTTGTCCTGGATTAGAAAAAAAAAAAAAGACATCAATCCAATCAGGAATGAGAGGCAAAAGAAAAGATTTGGGAGGAAAATCTCTCCTGAAGTTGTTTGGTGTTGCAGGAGAAGAGAAGGAACGATCCAGAGGCCCGGCGTTGATTTCCCTCTCAAGTAATTCATTTATGTCTTCAAAACTGTTTCAGAGACCAGAGTTACTGTGCCTTTGTTGTGCTTTAAAAAGCTTAGCTGCTCTCTGTGAAGGGAAGCAATGAGAGCACTTTAGAAAGAGCTACAAAGGCAGCGGACGGGCGGAGGAAGAAAGAAAAAGTGAATGGCACCACTGATAAAGTTGAGCAAATTAAGTCATTGACCTGAGGTGGAGATTAATAGCAAACAAGGTGCCCCAGCTTCACAAGTAATGAATATTCTTCAAACGGCGCGAAGGGAGGGGTGCTGGAGTAGGGGGGCGGCAGATAGAGCCGGTTTGATGCCAATGACATTGAAAGTTGCGGAGAACAGAACAATTCTGTCATTTTTCATTTGTATGCAAATTCGCCTGTTACACAAATTAACCCCTGAACTTGGGTGTCAGTCCTCATCTCGGGGTGAAGCCAGCCTCCTGCCGGGAACCCTTGTCCACCAAGCTCGCCCACGCCTTCTCTCCGGGGTCAGCCGCTGTGGCAGACAAGGGGCACGGCTCCACCTCATATGTTTACAGGATAAATTACCTCACAGTTGATCAATCCAGTTCCTCAGTAGTTGCGTGTTTATCCCAACAACTCCGCTGGTGTGTCCAAAATGAACCATGAAGGTATGGTATTCAAGACACATGGGTAGAAGGACATCACTGAGCAAACATGCTCCTTTCACCGAGATGTATCCGTTGAGCACTTCCTGTTTCTTTTGTTTTTTCTTCTCTCAGTTTAGCCCGATAGATCAAAGTTTGCAAGCTTTGGTTTCTTCCTCTGCTTTTAGAAAACGGAACAGTTTACTACCGGAGGAGTTTGTCATATCTCCATCATGACGATATTTTTTGGAACTACATGAATACGTTTTTCTTGGCAAAATTTATCTCACTCTTCATCCACGGCTGCAATCCTCTTCGGAGGTTCCCTTCCTCAGATCAGATTCAAGATGGACGGTTTCCCTGGTGGAAGCATACAGGACTCACGGTGGCTTTCAGGTTCTTCTTTTCCAGATGTCCCAAACATTAATGGAGGAAATTCAACAACTTTCATTTCAGATTTCTGTTGTACTCTCTCGAGAATGTTTTATTTTCTTGGAAGAACCTTCTTTGCTGCACTTTATCAATTAATCAAAAGTCCATACCTCATACTCACCTGCTGCCAGAGTTATGCAAATTCCGTACGGGTGGTAATGAGATTGTTTATGGCATGATTTGTTGGATCTAGTCTTTAGAGGGTGGAGCCAAGCCAACCTTTCGCAGAGCTTTAGAGTCCGTGTCAGGTTCGTAGATTCAAAGTTTGGTGCATGATGAATCAGAGTAGGTATAATTTGGTAGTTAAACAATCCTTCTGAAATTGTCTTTGAATTCATGCTTCATCATTCTTAGGAGAAACTAATAACAGAGCTCATTTGGAGCCCCCCTTTTTTTAAAGAGAAAGAGAGGCAGTACCAATAAGAATTGGAGTTGTGTTGATGCACATTTATGTGGACGTAGCATTAGAAGCATTAGCAGTTAGCCATGATTTGCTTACCAAAAACTGCTTGATTATTGAAATCGACCCTTTTGGTGGAATTGAGATTAGCGTGATGAAAGAAAGGCAGGCTAATGTTAGCACCCCTTCCACATATGATATAAGTCCAGAAGGACTTGAATCGCATTCTGTGGAGAGCAAACTGTTGTGGGATTTTCTGGTTTGAACAAACAGCCCACATGGTCAAACCAAGACACTTTCACACTCTGGAATTCCCGGCGGGTTTTAACTGAAGCCCAACAGCAATGCACATGTCTTAACATGAAAAAGTCAGATTTCCGGCTGATGCTTGCTTTCAGTTGAGTCTTGTTGATTTCTAAAATGATTCTCACTCAAAAGTCACAGTGTTTTGGGGGTGACTTTAAATGAAGTCATAAAAAATAGAGTCCAAGTTTACAGGCTTTACCCCATGAGGATAAGTCAACTTTGTAGCTCCTTTCTTGGGCTGTAAAGACGGCCGTACACTGTGCCAATTGGGGCGACTTTCGAGTCATGCGAGAATTTTCTGATCGGGCCGACTTTCCCTGATTGCGCGTTGTGTAGTATACAGGGGATAACAAGGGGTGATCAACCTCTCACGACCACCTCCACATCAGGAATCGTGAGGTTGAGAGAACGATTATTCTTTTTTGTCTTCCTCTCAGATGAAAACACAGAAGCATGGCGGGGAAGCAACTGAAAGCTGAAATGGAGTTCTTTCCTGTACTACTTCCGTAGTAGCCATATTTTTTCAGCCATGTCATTGTCTAAATACGTCGTCAAATTTTCTTTTTAGGCCTTTTAGCACAAAATTGCACAAGAGAAACGCATTTCTCTCTAGTGAGCTTCATATTCCTCTTCTACTCGTTAGGCTTCCGGATAGACGAGTCAGGGTAGCGCCATCTCACTTTGGAGCTGAGTCCGACGTGGTTTTTAGACGTACAGTATGAGCAGGTAGATCGCATCAACGTGCTGCACATACATCGTGAGCTGTGTACTCACTGTAGCTGCCTGCAATGATTTAAAAAAATCGCAAAGTGCATGTCCGGCTAGAGTTGGTCAAATCTGCCGGTTGCCTAATCTTTCAATTCTGCTATGTATTAAAAGTTGTCAATAATCACATATTTCTTTTTGATGGACTTATGTAAAAGTTGGTATCTAATTATCACCTATAGATCCACATGGGAGAATCTCCTCTGCCTAGCAGTTCTACATCCGTTTCCAACCTCATCTGGAGCTGTGAGGAGGAAGCGAGGCCACAAACAATGAAGTAAAACTTCAAACAGTCACTGCGCAACAATTATAAACTTGTGTAAAAAAAAATCCTTTTTTAACTCAAATCAATTGCAGTAGAAGGGGAATCAAAACAAAGTCGGTACTGTCACTAAATAAGGACTCTTTGCTTGCCATAAATTAAATATCTAGGAATATATTTAAGCAGGAATAGATTATCATTAACTGCTTTTAAAGCATTGATTAATAGCTTATCACTTATAAACTAAAGTTACTAAAATGGAAAAAACTAGTATTACACTGTTAATGTATGCCTACAAATACATTGCTCATTTATAAACAAAAACTATTAAAAGTAAATATTTAAGGTCCAGTTTGATTAAGTTATTTTCAAACACTTTAAGATGTTGTTAGTTCAAAGGTAGCAGCAGCCTTGATAACGGTGATGCTGAGGCCTCGTAAAGTGAAGCTCTAACATCTGTGTGTTGCTAAAGTGCAGCTTCGTCTCCGTCCCCATGTGGTGTCAGGAAATAGGAGGCAGCTCTAAACAAATTCCACCATCTGCAGAGAGGAAGGTGGCAGCCGTGTGGTGATTGACCCCTTTAATTGATGCAGCTTTAATTATCATAATCGCCTGCCAGAGTTGCTGTTGTTCCCCTTTTTTCCAGACCCCTCCCTCCCTCATGTTTTTCCGTGGCATTTCACATCCTGATATCAACCGGTGCAGGTGTCCTACAGATGTTCGGTTGCCTCCCCTTGGAGCTGTACAATTTGTTAGCTGCTAGTCAGCTGTCACCTTTGGATTCCTGCAATGACATGCTGGGAAATGTTGACCTGAGCTGAGAGCTGGGAACCCTGCCAAATGACAAAATATGTTTTACTGCTTTGGAGGGAGACGGTTTGACTTTTGAGTTTTTGTTTTTTGTTTTGTTTTTAACCCAAATTTATGCAAATGACTAGTTTGCAACTTTCTTAGCTCCAAAATCAGTGTGGGGTCCCTCAGGGGTCTCGACTTGGGCCGTTTCTCAATTCACTAGAACACGAGTACAGACTCGTGACCTCTCCAAGTACCGTAATTTTCGGACTATAAGCAGCAACCTTTTCCCCATTTTTCGACCTTTTGGCTTATCTATGGACTTTTACCGCTAACGGCCACTAGGGTAATACCTAAATCTATGGATTTTACCATCCACCATTTTGACTGCACATTTGCTTCAACACACAAGTACGGTAGCCGCGGGAATGCGGAAGTCCGGAAGCAGACTTCTACCGCGAGTGGTACGAGGCAGAATGACAGCGAGAAAGATGGACATTGGGAGCGCAAGACAGTTTGTGTATAAACATAAAAAAACCTGCGGCTTATAATCCGGTGCGGCCTGTATATGTACAAATCATGCAATTTAGCTTCTGCGACTTATATTCAGGTGTGGCTAATAGTCCGAAAATTACGGTATGTTCTTGAGAAGAACACAGGAAAGAGTGGCCTCGGGGAGAACAGGAGCACGCAGCATAAATATGGGTCAATTGGAAAAGAAGCGTACTCGTGACGTCACCACTTGCTCAGCTCGTCTGGAGCTACATGTCACCTCCTGCTATTAACAGTCTTTAGATAACAATAAATTATGACTTTTTTCATTTATTGGGGGACTAATAATGAACACAGTCAGATAAACACAAATCAAAAGCACATTTTGCCAAATAAAAAAAATAAAAAATCGCCATCAGAGCCAGCGGTACTTCACACATGGCGATGCAGAGAGAGGGCTCCTGCAGACGAGCTAACGTTAGCCATGGCTGCTGTTAGCCTTGGAGCTCCGCTGGTTGCCGCGGTACTCTCAACTTCGGAAATTGTTTTTTTTGTTTTTTTTTCGCATTAAATAGGTAAATGGGCCATATACTGAAGCTAGTAGTATAATATTCTTGCCTCAAATGAACTTTTAACTTTCAATGGAGTGCTCCATTGAAAGCTTCTGCTGCTGCAGTGCATGCTGGGACAGCTGTCAAGAACAAACAACTCTGCTCTGATGCATGCTGGGTAAATAGGGAAGGGCGAGAACAACATCCGAGGACTTTGTCCGTTCTTGGTCTGCTGTTCTTGTGAATTGGAACAGTACTGACGCCGTTGATGGCGTTTCACGAGCACATGTAAACGCACAAGTACACACACTGACAAACGGCCTTGGTTCTGTTTGTTTTTATGTTAGCCTCCTATGGCCCTTTTAAGTTAGCACTAGATCGGGCAAAACTTTACAACCACTGATTGAATCAATTCTGGAAGCCTAAAACTAGTGTATTCTGATTAGGGCTGCGACTAACGATTATTTTGCTAATCTGTCAAACATTTCCTCAATGAATCATTAATAATCGATGGCAAAAGGTTCCTTAAAGGGCGATAGTGGTGTTGGATGTAGGAGTTTGCCCTGAAATCGAAGGATTGACAGTTCAATCCCCGACTCCGAGTTTCAGTGTCGTTGTGTCCTTGGGCAAGACACTTCACCTGCATTGTCTACTGATGGTGGTCAGGGGGCCTGGTGGCGCCAGTGTACGGCAGCCCTGCTGTGTGTGTGTGAATGGGTGAATGAATGTAGTGTAAAGCGCTTTGGTCAAGTTACCCGACTTGAAAAATGGCGCTATACAAGTACATGCCATTTACCATTTAAAAAAATTTTTTTTACGGAATTAAACCAGATGAAACTAAAACTTTCCATTGATAGACATATTGACAGACAAAAATATTTTTATTTATTTTAAATGCATATTTGAAGTGTGTTTCTTTATCAGCTAAAGACCTTTTTTAGAGTCTCTTCTCTCCAGTTAACAATCCATCGATGATTGAATTAGCTGACCATCATTTCAATAATCAACTAATCACGATTCATTGTTTAAGCCCAAATACTGATTATTCCCCATTTTAAATAAAAGACGACTCATTTTAGATTAATCAAATACAATACATATATTTAGACACGTAACAAGGGCTGTTGATAAAGTTTATGGTACAAAAAAGCCGTCCTATAGATTGTTTCTATACTTGGGCTTTTTTTTCAGTATAAGCCTCCAATATAACTCACTTTGGCAGTAAATAATAGAATGAAAATAAATGTCTATCAATGCACAAACAACTTTTACTGTTTTGAATTACGTTTTTTTTTCTTTTTAAGCCAATCGGCAATTAATTTTCCTTAATTTCCTTCCTTAATTTTCCTTAATTCAAATTCAGGGATATCATTTTTATTCAAATAATCACCAAAGTCAGAAAAAAACAAGAATTTATTTTTGCGCTTGAAGGTTTTGAATTATTATAGTTATACATTAATCATTGTTCTGGGTATGTATGAACCTATAAACTGTTATGAAGTCGGCATCGAACACATTGTTTTTTAGCAACTTCATCTAAATCCTCTGAACATAAAAGATGTTTAAATTGTCTTTATGGTTAAACTTTCTAACAGAAGCTCAAAGCGCCACAGGATGGTTCCAGGAACACTGAGAAAAATGGGTTTAGACAAACAGACGCACACAGAGAGAGTCTCCGAGCGGCCACCATGGGCTCTTCGCTAACTTTCCCTTCAAAGGATCCCCTCAGGATAGGCTGCGCACGAACATAATCCAAGGCTCCTTTGAAGTGCGCACTCCAAATGTCTTTTGGCTCGGCTGCAGCGAAGCAGCGTCTCAGCCCTTCGGGTTGTTGGAGAGCAGAGGCGCTCCTCGGACGGCTCCGAGGTGGAGAGGCAGCACCTGGTGGTCCTCCTCAGCACATTTCACACATTTAAAAAGTACGCCGGGTGCTGCTCCTGCCACCGCAGCCAAGAGGTATAACCGCTGCTCTGCTGTTCAGCCGGATAAAGCACCAGAACCTTTTTGGAGTGGATTTTTTAATAAATCCAGTGTGGCTTTGTCGCTCAGCGGAGTTTCACTTGTACACATTTATTTCTCTGCAGGCGGAGGGCAGGAGCTGGCCTAATCTCAGTGACAGAGTTAAAAGCTCACGAGCGGAGACAGAAATACAAGGTTTTGGATAGAAGAGCCACATGAAATCATTAGATAACATGATCAGTTCTCTTCTGACTGGGCTGAAACACCCAGAAGCAAGTGAATCATTGTCAGAGTGGAGCTCCAAACCAGCCTCACTGTGCGGCAGGAAATGTGTTCATCATGAAATTGTGTTGATATTTTGCCTTTAGAAAGTTTAAGCTCGTTACTGGAAACTTATCCCAACTTTAAACAGGGATATACAGCTGCTGCTGTTCTCCAGAGGTCGGCACATGAAGAGAAGCGGATATTAAAAACCCCACACGCCTGCTAAATGGATGTATAGATGAATGTTGCTTTATTTTTTTAAGCTGTTTGGGAGTACAGAGCAAAGCACTGTGGTGGAGATGATGCTCCTAGAGTCACCAGCAGTCCTACATGGGACTGTAGTGAGATCAGGGTTTACACAGGAATGAGTAGCTCTAGTTTAATGCTTTTTAATGCTCCTTAAATGCTCTTTAATGCCATCAACAAGGACCCATGAGGTATATTTGAACAGAGCCGTCAGCTCCGGTGCTGGTTCCGGTCCGGAGCCAGCCGGGAAAGGAGCGACTACACCCGACCCCTGCCTGCCCAATAATATACAAAGGCTTGAAATGGAATAAAATAAGTGTGCCCCATCTGGCTAAAGCAGTAGAACAATTTGACATGATTTGATTTGGAGTCAGTAGGTCACATGACCTGGAAGCCATTGCAGAGAAATCCCAACTTTTGTTCTTTTTTCTCTCTCTCTCCTTTTTTCCTCTTTTTTTTCCCTTTTTCCTCTTTTTTTCCTTTTTCCTCCTTTTTTTTCTTTTTCCTCTTTTTTCCCTTTTTCCTCTTTTTTCCCTTTTTCCTCCTTTTTTTTCTTTTTCTTCTTTTTTTTCTTTTTCCTCTTTTTTTTCTTTTTCCTCTTTTTTTTCTTTTTCCTCTTTTTTCCCTTTTTCCTCTTTTTTTCCTTTTTCCTCCTTTTTTTTCTTTTTCCTCTTTTTTCCCTTTTTCCTCTTTTTTCCCTTTTTCCTCCTTTTTTCCCTTTTTCCTCCTTTTTTTTCTTTTTCTTTTTTTTCTTTTTCCTCTTTTTTTTCTTTTTCCTCTTTTTTTTTCTTTTTCCTCTTTTTTTTCTTTTTCCTCTTTTTTTTCCCTTTTTCCTCTTTTTTCCTCCTTTTTTTCTTTTTCCTCTTTTTTCCCTTTTTCCTCTTTTTTCCCTTTTTCGTCTTTTTTCCATTTTTCCTCCTTTTTTCCCTTTTCCTCCTTTTTTTTCTTTTTCCTCTTTTTTTTCTTTTTCCTCTTTTTTTTCTTTTTCCTCTTTTTTTTTCTTTTTCCTCTTTTTTTTTCTTTTTCCTCTTTTTTTTTCTTTTTCCTCTTTTTTTTCTTTTTCCCCTTTTTCTTTTTCCTCTTTTTTTTCTTCTTCCTCTTTTTTTTCTTCTTCCTCTTTTTTTTCTTCTTCCTCTTTTTTTTTCTTTTTCCTCTTTTTTGTTCCTTTTTCCTCTTTTTTTCCTTTTTCCTCCTTTTTTTTCCTTTTTCCTCTTTTTTTTCCCTTTTTCCTCTTTTTTTCCTTTTTCCTCTTTTTTTTGTCCTTTTTCCTCTTTTTTCCTTTTTCCGCTTTTTTTCCTTTTTCCTCTTTTTTTTCCTTTTTCCTCTTTTTTTTCTTTTTCCTCTTTTTTTTTTCTTTTTCCTCTTTTTTTTCTTTTTCCTCTTTTTTTTCTTTTTCCTCTTTTTTTTCTTTTTCCTCTTTTTTTCTTTTTCTTTTTCCTCTTTTTTTCTTTTTGTTGCATATTTTGTATATATGTTTGAATTGTGTAAATAAAGTGCTGTTAAAAGTCAAAGTCATTTTCTCTGCATTAAACCAGGGAGCCAGCTCTCTATTTTTTTTCTCTTTTTGAAAGGGGCTACATTGTTTAAGGCAGTACACAGTGAACTAGCGACCCCATCAACAAAATCAACAACCTGTGAAGATGAATAAACTACCTTTTTGCCCTCTGCAGTATTGCTCAGTGACAAAGACGAGAGAGAAAGTGAAACAGATTATTTAAATTTTATAACTGTATTATCTGAAGATAATCTGCTAAAGAAAAACCTTATTTTGTTAAGGGGAAATTTGTTCGGTTTTAACCATCGCCCGATCGCCCGGGGCAAGTCGTTTTTATTGTTGGGAGAGTACAAATTTCGCAAAAAAATATTATTTATTACTCCAAATTACTTTAAAATCACCGACATTCGATGAAAACAACCCAGAAGCTTTTTGTTGTTTTGTACACATTCTCGCGTGATTTGAAGAAGCCGGGTGATGTTCCGCCAGATGGCGTTATTTTTGTCCACCTAGCGGTAATTTTGATGTAGTTACCAAAACGACAAACAAGCTAGAAAGCGCTATCATATGGCAGTCTTCTGTACAGTGGTCATACATTAAAAAATGTTCATAAATTTTTTTTCTCAGACATTGGAGAGGTGCATTTAAATATTATAGAGCTAAACATGTTAGATTGGTGACCTGTTATGTTATTATTATTGTCTTGTTGCTGCATTTATTTTGTCAGGACAAACTAATCCTGAGTCAGTTAAAATTTAGGGAATTCTGAATTTATGTGGAAACCCTGTATAAAATAACTATTCTCTAGAAAAGTCACATTATATTAATAGTATCATCTTGTATAAACATACCGTGACTCTAAAATAAAAGTTATTCATTTGTAATATTTGCGTGTTATTTAACCTGTCAAGTTTTTTTTAGATTTTTAACATTACAATTTATATTTTTCCAAGCACACAACAGTTTAAAGCAAAGTTTAGTTTGAAAAGAATGTGCAGGAAGGATTGAAAAGCAGGTTAACACGGTAATGTACTTATGGAAGTAATGTAAACTTAGAAAATTGTGTTTTTGCACAACATTTAAATAGGCCCACTAAAAACATCTTTACCTAAAGAATAAAGTGAACTGGAAGATGAAACCCTTGTTTGTGACAAAAAAAATCCTATAAAATAGATTCTGTTTGCAGTAATTATGAGGTGTGTTCAGGATAATAAAAACAGCCTAATTTAACACCTTACTGTTTACAGTAAAACTAGTGTCAGTATTACAGAACAGGCAGACCTTATTTAAAGGGCAACTCACCCCAAATCCATGTCTTTTGCACTTTATCAGCACACACTGGTTCTATGGGGCCTATTAAAATTATTATTTTTTTTTTTTTTACATTTTCAGGTGAGATTTTTTCCTCTTAAAACTTCTGCTGCGCTAAGTGACTAAAATGAGTCCTAAATCACTCGTTCAGGCTTTGATCATCATAGACCCAAGTTGAGGTACATAATATGGAAGCTCTGTACCCCGACATCCCATCCTCTTTAGCTGGGTTTTGTTTAGTCAGCACTTAAAGCAAGTATTTCAAACGGGTCGACTCTAGCGAACCGGGCTTAAGAAAGCCTCGCAATCTCTGGTGACGAGAGGGAATGAAAAATCCTCCACCTCAAAAGATCTAAAGCAAAAGCATCTCTCTGCTAACCGACTAATGCTGCGTTCACACCGGAAGCAGCAGGAGCAGCAAAAACCATTTACCAGTTTAGTTCTGACGTGCGGCTGAAGCATCTTTGCTGCTCTGGCTGCGCGGTCGAAAAGTGGGTCTGACGTGCGTTGGACGACGCTACTCTATCCTTTCTTTGCTTTGCAGCTATATGCTATATATGCTTTGCTGTGATCAGTGGGAATAAAGTAGTTTTAATATGTTTTCAAGTGGGAAAATCCGCCTGAAAGATGCTTAAACGCTCCCGATGCGCTACTTCAGCTACTAGATTGCGCTGCGCCTGCTGCTGAAAACGCGCGGACATTTTGCTGCACCTTGACGCACGCCAACCACTAACTTTGCATGTAAACTTGCTGCTCCTGCTGCGTTTGGTGTGAACGTAGCATAAGCTTCAATAAAGCTAAGCTAGCTGCCCCTTGCAGAACACATTCCCGCTCCCCCACCAACCATTCCCACACTGAGACCCCTACTGGTCTCTTTGGTGGAATTTTTGAATATTTGTCAGGGTATGTTATTATTTTGGGGTGAGTTACACTTTAAGAGGTTGTGCTCATCAATCTTTCCCATTCAACCAAAAACTTTATGCCCTAAAAGAACAACTGCAGCATCATTGCTCTGGGGTTTTTGCCATCTCTTTTCCTGTTTCTTCACTCGCTTAAAATGTATAAAAAGTCTTGGTATTTCCAGGTATGATGGTATTCTGAAGGAAATCTGTTTGTCAGACTTGAATGTGTCGTTTAATTTTTATTTAGCTTTACCTACACTGGAAAAAGGAGCTAGAAATAAGTTCATATTTCTCAAATTAAGTGTATTTACCCTTAATTTAAGTCGGTAAATGAGATGATTTGCCAATGGGATGAGTAATTCTACTCTTAAAATAAGATATTTAGATAAAATGCACTTGAAATAAGACCTTGGAACGGTGTTTTCTTATTTTAAACGTAAATTGTCTTGTTCCATTGGCAAAATGTCTTTTACCTTTTCAATTCAAGAACAAATGCACTTATTTTAAGAAAAAATGACTTATCTAGATTTAGATTTTTCCGGTGTAAATGTCTAAAGAGGGGTTTTAAACTACATAAAAACATGAATTAAATAGGTTTAAGCGTAATTGAACCTAAATTAGATTAACTTTAAATAATAAAAAATGCAACATTAAGATTAATGTAACAATATAAAGTTATCTGTGGAGAAATAAATTGGATTTTTTTGTCTTCTGGACATTAAGAGATTCCTGTTGTTTAATAAAGCCTCTAATAAAAGCATTTTATCGTTTCAGCAGATTTTAAAGCTCATCCTAAACAGAACACCTTTGTAAAACATTAACATCCCTCTTACACAGTGGCCTCAATTTAAGGACAAAAAAAAAACACTCCTCATAAACCGTCGAAGCCCAAACTCAGGCAAGTCGGAGCTATGCTGTGTTTTTTTACTGCAACTCTTATTAAAAATATAGGAGAGAAGCTGTTTGAGATGCTGAGTTTATGGACTCATTAGTCGTTGGCGTCATGGTTTTACGACTGTGGTTTTCTTTCTTTTATCTTTTTTTTTTTTCCAGAACCAAAGCTGAATCTACCTTTAAGTGAACACACTCCCTCGCCGTGTAACGGTGATTCTAGTTGGACTCGTGATGCATTTGCTGGGTAGTTGTTTGTGATATAAATACATTTTAAGGCTTTTAAAGCGCCAAACCACGACCACTGGAGGATAATGACTGATGCAGGTGGCAGAAGATAATTAAGGAGGTCGCTTTGTGCTTTAAGGAGTGATAAACAATAATTCCTTAGATAGAAAGAAGTAAAAAAAATAGTGATGAGAAGCACTAAAGGTATCTTTTTGGATGGAATATGGTGTGACGTCGCACCCCACATGTTCTAAACAACCCAACCTAGTGGTCACATTTCATTTATTGCTCCTTTAGGAAAAGAACAACCAAATTAAAGTCGATATTATAGATAAAGTCAATTAAAAAAAGGGGAGAAAATAAGCTCTGATAAATCTGCTTGATCCCCAACGTCAGACGATGCTTCTGTTATTAAAACTTCACTTTAGGCGTTATTAACCAAAAAAAACGTCTTATTTTGTAGCTAAAACGAGAGCTGGTCTGAATAGCTGACCGAACCACAGAGATCATTTCCCTCCTCATCTTTGTGGCAACTTGTAGTGAGTCTTCAAGTTGCCACTACTGCGCTCTGCAGAATTGTTTTAATTGAACTGTTACAGAAATGTGACTTGATCAAGGTTGCCATAGCAACTCAATCAAGGTTCAATCTTTGACTGGGCCACTCAAAAATCATTTTTTTTTACTTTTCAGAGGGGGGACCTGCTTGTGAGCTTCGGATCATCGAATAAACCAAATTATAGCTGCAATTTCTTTTCAGGATTTTTAGGCAAAGAACAGCACACTGTAAAAACTGCCTAAAAATCAGTAACATTTCTTTAAAATATGTGTAGTCACCCTTAATTTGAGCAGGTAAATAAGATGGTCTGCCAATGACAATAGTATTTTACACTTAAGATAAATGGGTACTATGGACTTGAAATAAGACAATTCAGTTTTTTTTTCTTATTTCAAACATAAATTGTCTTATTCCACTGGCAAAGAATCTCACTTACCTGCCTATTTCAACAAAAAATTGACTTACTTATACCCATTTCATCCTGGCTGAAAAACCCATTTGAACCCGGGAACAATCAGCTTTTCGAGGCAGTGGGAATGGCTAACTGACGCATGTATAACTGGGTCAAACGACTCGGCAAGCGACCCGCGTTAAAATTGCTTCTAACGGGCATTCTGTGGGAACACCAGAACTGTGTTGACCGCTAATTTACGTGATACCATTGAACGCCAGTCGCTTCTGATCTAACAAGCCGAAACAACTCGGTTTACATTCGATAAACATGGAGCAGCTCTGGTGAGAGGGATTCACACAGATAATAGAGCCAAAAAAGTAAGGCACACTGATTACGCCCTGGCTTTCTTACATGTTGCTCTAAATTGTTTACATCCCTGATTTCCATTGTACTTTTGACATCAGCAACGCTAATGGTCAGGTTAGACTTCTGCAACCGCACATGTCAAAGGTGGCTTGGGTCTGGTCGCGAACCAGTTTTGCTTGTTTGCTTCTGCACCATCGTTCTGGAATGTCTAGGGACGGACAGCAGTTTCCCGCCAGTTTCCCGCCAAAGCGCTAGGGAGAGCCTATTCGAGAGCTCGTGAGAACTTTGGCGGATGGTCACGAGAACTTCGGCGACGCTAGCGGGAGTGTTTCTCTTCCAAAAGAACAATGGCGCGTCTGCAAGATATCACAGTCATGGAGTTGGATCTAGAGATGCTAGACATCAAAGAGAAACAGGTTCTGTCAACAGAGATGGCAAAAAGACAGAATAGCCTTTATAAGTAGTGTTCCATTGTAGTCGTTCCTCGGTTCTAAAAAATTGCGCACCCTGGAACCGAATCGAGAAGTACGACCACACAGACAGCTGGAAAGGCATACCAAGGACCGATCCCAGCTGCTTTTTATCTGCGACTTACGCTGCGCAGGTTTGCGACCGTCCGACGCTTAGACAGGTTTTTTTTTAGGTGCGCAACGACAGTTACAGAACCGTTGCCCGGGGGGGCGTGGTCGCCGAGACAGATTTGACGGTTGCAGAGGCTCTGCGTCAGAAGCATAAACTGGCCTTTACCCAGCATTATGCCGTCATTAGTATTGGGGTACAGCGGCCACGCAGATCACCAGCAGGGGCTCAGACTCCGTTTCTCAGCAATATCGGAAAAGAGACAAAAGCTAATTGTTAGTGAGTCAACCTGTTCTCAGTGGGAAATTGGCTTCAGATTTACATTTTTTTTGCAGTGCAACCATAGTTTTATCCATTTTAGCAAGTTGTCTAGGGTCTTGAAGAAGCACAGCAAACTTTGTTTGACAGGGACTAGAAATCAAATGGGGAACACACCTGTACACAAAAAATGTTGTACTTTTGTTCCGTCAGTCCAAATATATAATTACCTTCACATCTCTGAGTAATATTAAATGATCCTTTAATGGTGAGTGGTTTTGATCTTGGGACTCACCGATAAATGCCACTTTTGATTAATGAAATCCGACTTTAAATGATGGAAAGAGGTCTGTAGTTTCTGAAATGTTCTGGGCTTTAAGGAACATTTTCTAAAAAATTTTAGGGGGATGGCAACCAATAATTCAGCAAAGGGGCTCTTATATTTTCACAAGGATCCAATTTGATTGCTTTTTTCCCTTAAAAGAAGCCTTTTTTTATTGATGTTATGTTTTTTTAATCCTAAAGTTTATTATAAATGTTAATCTAACTTTTTTACAGCTCTGTTGATACCAATTCAAAGTGGCCTGAAGGTAATTCTTTAAAGAAAGTTTGTTTTTTGTTTTTATACACCTACAGACTGTATTAAACTTTTGTCTTTAACAATCATTGAAACATTGAAGTTGGTTTCCTTCTTTTTTCTTATATTTCTTAAGTTTGGATGATTTTCCTACCCGGGATTCTTTAACGCAGCTCAACCTACAGCTCTAAAGGAAACAGATGCAACTATTAGAAGGATTCTACATTTTTTGTGTTTTCTTGACTGCATCCATTTTCTACTTATTGTGAATCAATTAGTGTGACGGAGGAAAGTGATCAAAGTTTATTTCAACAATCGTTTGTCCCAATCTTATTAACTGATTAACAAAAAGGATATTTTGACACCGATCCATCTTAGTTTGGAAGAGAAATCACAATGACGTTTTTTTCCCAATCCCTTCTCCCCTCGCGACACACTTTCCAGAGGAAAGGAGAGAATAAAGGAGGAGAAGTCTGTGCGAGCGTGGTCGAGGCAGCAGGTGGAAGATTAGCAGAGTTTTTCTCTGAGTGATCCTCACCGACTGGCCAATCTGTTCAGCCGTCGCCTCGAATTCACGCAGACGGTACAAGTAGTGACACCAACTGCTGCGACGGAGAGGGGGGAAGAAAGCGAGCAGGAAGTTCGGTGGCTCGCTGCCCGTCCTGTGACCACTCAACACTTGGTCTTTGTCCAGCCATCTGGGTTTTTTTTTTCCCCTCCTCTTTCGTTTTCTGCATTTCCTCCCACTGTAAGCTCTCGGTGAGCGGCAGAGGTCACACATGAAGAAGAAAACTCTGAACTTCCGCTTTACAGCAGTGACAAAGCAGCACGTCTCCATGGCAACGCCATACATCAGCTGTGTTGCGTACTTACAGTACAGCCTTGAGTTGTTGCATGAGATGACAGCTTCTGTTGCCAAGCAAACTACGAGGACTAATTCGCAACATGTCACTAAACTCAGGAAGAAAACAGCTTTCAGCGACTGAATATCTTCACCCAACTTCCATTACAAGCTTCTTTTTTTTAACCAAAGTTAGTTTTTGCATCTAAACTAGGATTTGGGAAATGATGCAATCATTTAATGGAGGACAAAACACGGAGTTCAAGCAAAATAACTTCATATTAAAATCTTAAACAATCCTATTCCTTCCAAGAAGAACATGTTATGACAGATTTTAATAGCTGCTTTGGAGAAAATTAGAGAAAATCTTCACATTTAGTAAAACATGCATCTATTTTAACATCTTTTAGCCCCAGTGTATTATTTTTTAGAAATATACTTTACATGTATTTATCTTCTCAAGAGTTAGTGATATTGATCTCGTAGATATTAGAAGATCCTTTCATTTAGAAACTAAAACTATATACATATTATCAGGGATCGATGTTAACCATCGCCCGATCTCCGGGGCAAGTAGTTTTTATCGTCGGGAGAGTACAAATTTCATTGCATTTGCCCGCTGGGCAAAAAAAAAAAAATGTATCACTCAAAATTACTTTAAATCCCCGACATTCGATGAAAATGACCCAGAAGCGTTGCCGGCGCCATTTTTATTGTTTTGTAACATTATACTGGGCAAGTAAAAATTGTTTCTGGGCAAACCCCCAGGGGTCCCATACTTTGGGAAACCCAGATCTAGCATATATTCAGACTAAACAAATTTTGTAGATAAATAATTCCAGGGGTTGACGTTAAGGATTTTTACCACTTGCCCCCCGGGCAAGTGACTTTCACATTTCATTTGTACGGTGGCCCTGAAGTGCAAACTGCAACTACAAATCTAAAAGCGCAACTACATTAAGGAAATCGCAACAACATAAAGCAAAGCGCAACTACATTAAGGAAATCACAACTACATAAAGCAAAGCGCAACTACATTAAGGAAATCGCAACAACATAAAGCAAAGCGCAACTACATTAAGGAAATCACAACTACATAAAGCAAAGCGCAACTACATTAAGAAAAACAAAATACATACAGCAAAGCGCAACTACACCAAGGAAAACAAAACTACATAAAGCAAAGCGCAACTACATTAAGAAAAACAAAACTACATAAAGCAAAGCGCAACTACATTAAGGAAATCGCAACTACATAAAGCAAAGCGCAACTACATTAAGGAAAACACAACTACATAAAGCAAAGCGCAACTACATTAAGAAAAACAAAATACATACAGCAAAGTGCAACTACACCAAGGAAAACAAAACTACATAAAGCAAAGCGCAAAATACATATGTATTTTTGTTTTTCTTAATGTAGTTGCGCTTTGCTTTATGTAGTTTTGTTTTCCTTAATGCAGTTGCGCTTTGCTTTATGTAGTTTTGTTTTTCTAAATGTAGTTGCGCTTTGCTTTATGTTGTTGCGATTTCCTTAATGTAGTTGCGCTTTGCTTTATGTAGTTTTGTTTTTCTTAATGTAGTTGCGCTTTGCTTTATGTAGTTGTGATTTCCTTAATGTAGTTGCGCTTTGCTTTATGTTGTTGCGATTTCCTTAATGTAGTTGCGCTTTGCTTTATGTAGTTGTGATTTCCTTAATGTAGTTGCGCTTTGCTTTATGTAGTTGTGTTTTCCTTAATGTAGTTGCGCTTTGCTTTATGTAGTTGTGATTTCCTTAATTGTGGTGATATTTATGTTCCACGTCTGACCACAAGGGGTCAGTACTGGTGCTAACTTCAGGAGTGATTACCATCTTAAGGCTGCAGAGCAAGGGAGACAGGCAGGAAGTTTGCATGTAAGATGTCTGAGCTAAAAAACAATAAATGACTAACGGCTGGACACAGTTTGGATTTTTTTGTTAAGCAAAGAACAAAACATGGTACCTGGAGTGAAAGACGCCGAGTGAGAGAGTTTCGGTTTTTCTGAGAAAACAGTCGCCTTCGCCAAGAAATTCAACAATGGAGTTTGTGAAACCACCGGGACACCTGATGCTGACCGGGAATGTCGATAACAATTGGCGCACGTTTCAGCAGCAGTTTCGGCTGTATATCGAGGCAATGGGGCTGGACAACAAACCGGACTCGAGAAAGGTAGCTTTACTGCTAACTGTAGCTGGGCCACAAGCCATTGAGGTGTACAATACTTTTGTATATGAAGAGGAAGAAGACCGATCAAAGTATGACACTGTGATAGCTAAGTTTGAAGCTCATTGCTCTCCTAAGAAAAACGAGACATACGAGAGATATGTTTTCCGTTCGAGGCTACAGCAGCCAGGAGAAACTTTTGATAACTTCGTTACGGACCTGAAAATAAAAGCACAGTCATGTAATTTCGGCACTCTCACAGACTCAATGATAAGGGATCAGATTGTGTCTGGAATTGAGGATACGAAGGTTAGGGAAAGGCTGCTAAGGGTGACTGAGCTAACCCTATGTGAAGCTGTGAAGATTGGTCAAGCTAGCGAGCTTAGCAAGAAGCATGTACAGACGTTCAGTGAAGCAGCACCTAGCAATGCAAACATGAGTGGATCGGCAGACGTCGGCGCCATATTTAAGCACCGCAATACACGTCAAGGAAACTATAGTGGACAGAAAATTGGACAGTTTCAGTGTAAACGGTGCGGCACACAGCATAAGCCCAGAGAATGCCCTGCTTTCGGCAAACAATGCAGCAACTGCCAGGGCAAAAACCACTTTGCCAAACAGTGCTTTTCTAAAAGAAAAGGGAAACAGAGAGGAAAATCGGTGAATGTCGTGGAAGATGCGGAATTAGTAGACACATTCTTTATTTCCATGGTGAACTGTGAAGATGAACCAAAAGCACAGATAAATGCTGTTAAATTAGACAAATGGAGAGCACCACTGCAAATTAATGGGACTATAATTACACTGAAGCTAGATACAGGTGCAAAAGCAAACTTGATCAGCAAGTCAGATGTGAAGACAATGAGAGAAAAACCAAAAATACAAAAGAAAACACTCGTACTGAAAGACTACAATGGACAGAACATTGAGTGTTTAGGCACATGTAAGCTGAAAGTAACAGTCAAGGATAAAGTGCATCACCTGTTATTCTCAGTTGTTCCTGAGGGACTCGATTCACTGCTAGGAGACAAAGCTTGTGAAAGCCTGGAGCTCGTGAAAAGAGTGTATCGAATCAATACCAGCATAATTGACTCGTCTGACTCTGCTGATGCGATTGTGCAGAACTTCTCCGACGTGTTCAAAGGTTTTGGTTTGCTGCCATTCACATACAAAATTCAGTTGAAAGACAATGCACAGCCAATTGTTCATGCTGCAAGAAGAGTCCCACTGGCACTCAGAGACAGCTTGAAGAGAGAGCTGGAGCGGATGACGTCCCTTGGTGTCATAAAAAAAACTGAAGAACCAACAGAGTGGGTTAACTCAATGGTCTGTGTAAAAAAAAAAAATGGAGAGCTGAGGGTGTGCATGGATCCAAAAGACCTCAATGAAAACATTAAGCGTGAACATTACCAAATACCCAAGCGAGAGGAGATCACCAGTGAAATGGCAGGCGCCAAATACTTCTCCAAACTTGATGCATCACAAGGTTTCTGGCAACTGAGGTTGGATGAGAGCAGTACCAAGATGTGTACGTTTAACACACCCTTTGGACGATACTGTTTTCAGAGGCTCCCCTTTGGAATAATATCTGCCTCTGAAATCTTTCATAGGGCAATCGAGCACATCATCGAAGGCCTGGATGGAGTAAGAGCCTATGTAGATGACATCATTGTATGGGGGTCCACAATCCAGCAGCACAATCAGAGACTGACCAATGTTCTAGAGCGAATACAGAAGAATGGATTAAAGCTCAACAAAAATAAATGCCAGTTTGCTGCTAAAGAGATCGTGTTTCTTGGAGACAAGCTCTCAGCTCAGGGCATACAGCCAGATGAAGAAAAGATCAAAGCCATACTGAGCATGCCAAAGCCCATAGACAAACCTGGTGTCCTACGCATCATGGGAATGATAAACTTCATTGGGAAATTCATACCCAATCTCTCAGCAAAAACAACTAACCTGCGTGAGCTTCTCCACAAAGAAAGCAACTTTGACTGGACAGTCAAACATGAGCGCGAGTGGCAAAAGCTCAAAGAGGCACTTACTGCCACACCTGTGCTGACATTCTTTGACCCAACTAAAAGAATCAAGGTGTCTACAGATGCTTCGAAAAATGGAATCGGTGCAGTACTACTACAAGCTGAAGGTGAGCACTGGAGGCCTGTGGCATATGCATCTAGGTCTATGACAGAGACTGAGTGCAGATATGCCCAAATTGAGAAAGAGTGTCTCGGATTAGTGTTTGGCCTAGAAAAGTTTCACAGCTACGTATACGGCCTACCCACCTTCACAGCTGAGACTGATCATCGTCCACTCGTTGCAATAATAAAAAAGAACCTGAATGAAATGTCACCACGGATACAGCGCATGATGATGAGGATGCAGAGGTATGACTTTGAACTCATCTACACACAAGGCAAACACCTCATTCTCGCTGATGCACTTTCAAGAGCTCCGGTCAAGAGTTGTGCAAGCACGACTGAAGAAGATGTACGGGTGCATGTCAACATGGTGTCTGCAACACTTCCTGTGTCCGACGCCAAGACCCGGCAGATCATCGACGAGACGGCGAGAGACCCAGAGCTACAGTGCGTGATGGAGAACATGCGGAATGGATGGGCTGCAGGATCCTGTCCACAGTTCTACCATGTCAGAGGTGAGCTGAGTGTAGTTGATGGTCTGTTGTTAAAGCAAAACAGAATAGTCATCCCACGTACACTTAGACAAGAGTTACTGCAGAGAATACATGAAGGACATTTAGGAATAAAAAAATGCAAAAGAAGGGCAAGAGACACAGTATTCTGGCCTGGGCTTAACAGAGACATTGACAACATGATAAGCAGATGTGAGACATGACAGAAATACAGAAACAAACAAACAAAAGAGCCGATGACTGTAGCTGATGTGACAACAGCACCATGGCACAAAGTAGGAATGGACTTGTTCCACCTGAAAGGAAAAGACTATTTGGTAGTAATTGACTATTTCTCAAATTACCCTGAGATGGCATTACTTTCAAATATATCGTCCAACTGTGTCATTAGTCATGCCAAATCCATCTTCGCCAGACATGGCATTCCGCATTCAGTAATGAGTGACAATGGACCATGCTTTAGGAGCAAAGAGTGGCATGACTTTGCAAAGATCTATGATTTCAAGCATGTCACATCTAGCCCACTGTATGCACAGTCTAATGGCAAAGCAGAAAAAGGTGTTCACATCCTGAAGCAACTATTAAAAAAGGCTGCAGATAGTGACTCCGATCCTTACCTGGCTCTACTGAGCTACAGAGCATCACCTCTGGAATGTGGGCTGTCACCTGCTGAGCTGCTCATGAAGAGAAAGCTTCGAACAACACTTCCAACCTGTGTAAAGTCAAAGAAATACCCAAGGCTGGAACAAAAGCTGAAACATCAAAAAATGAAACAAAAGACTTTCTATGACAGAACAGCAAAGCCGCTTCCACCACTGTGCAGGGACGACACAGTGAGAATTGAAAGTCCTGAAGGATGGATGACGAAAGCCACTGTTCTTCAAGAGGTTGCTCCACAGTCCTACAATGTGAAAACGCCAGAAGGACAGATCATCAGGCGAAACCGGCGCAGTCTCCAGAAAACACCAGCAACATCAGAGACTGTTCCTGACCAAGAGCTCAATCAAACCCAAGCTGAATTGGAGTCAATCTCTACACATGATGCACACTGCAACACTGACACATACACTGATAATTTGACCAACACATCTCTTCCAGGTGAAACGCTGTTAAGAAGATCTACAAGACATATCAAGAAACCTGAGAGACTTAATCTATAAAAAAAATAAAATAAAAAAAGTTAATGTATTGTGTATTATGGTATTAATGTTTAAGTTAAGTTACTTTGCTATTGTGTCATGCAGTAAGATACTAAAAGTTATGATGTCTGTTGCTGTTGTTACTACAAATGATAACATAAATAGTTCAGGTAGTTTAATGAAAAGTTGCCTATGGTAAATACTGACACCTGTAATGTGTTTAGTTATTTTTATGTTTCAGAGAAAGGGGGATGTGGTGATATTTATGTTCCACGTCTGACCACAAGGGGTCAGTACTGGTGCTAACTTCAGGAGTGATTACCATCTTAAGGCTGCAGAGCAAGGGAGACAGGCAGGAAGTTTGCATGTAAGATGTCTGAGCTAAAAAACAATAAATGACTAACGGCTGGACACAGTTTGGATTTTTTTGTTAAGCAAAGAACAAAACATTAATGTAGTTGCGCTTTGCTTTATGTAGTTGTGATTTCCTTAATGTAGTTGCGCTTTGCTTTATGTTGTTGCGATTTCCTTAATGTAGTTGCGCTTTGCTTTATGTAGTTGTGATTTCCTTAATGTAGTTGCGCTTTGCTTTATGTTGTTGCGATTTCCTTAATGTAGTTGCGCTTTTAGATTTGTAGTTGCAGTTTGCACTTCAGGGCCACCGTACAAATGAAATGTGAAAGTCACTTGCCCGGGGGGCAAGTGGTAAAAATCCTTAACGTCAACCCCTGGAATTATTTATCTACAAAATTTGTTTAGTCTGAATATATGCTAGATCTGGGTTTCCCAAAGTATGGGACCCCTGGGGGTTAAAATATATAGACAAATAAATGAATGTCCAATTAAAAATGCAGTTTAAGATGGTAAATTGTACTGATATGGATGCAACACTGGAAAAAATGGAAATCTAGATAAGTCATTTTTTCTTAAAATAAGTGCATTTGTTCTTGAATTGAGGAGGTAAAAGAGACATTTTGCCAGTGGAACAAGATTATTTAGATTTGAAATAAGAATCTTTGCATTGTCTTTTTTCAAGTGTATTTTATCTAATTATCTTATTTTAAGAGTAACAGTACTCATTCAATTGGCAAACTATCTCATTTACCTACTCAAATTAAGGGTAAATACACTTAATTTAAGACATTTTTACTTATTTCTAGATCGTTTTTCTAGTGAACTATTAGAGTAAATATACCATCAGATTACAAAATGCAGGTAAAAAATAAAATGTTACTCTAAATAATTAGGATTACATTTGAAATGATGAACACAAGGAAATAATGTGGATCAGAACATCCTTAGCAGCTACATCCATTCATGGCGATGTCATTCATCTAAATGTTGATACAGCATTACATAATCTAGATCTCATTACATCTCTGCATCCATCTAGATACAGATACTTTGCCACTGTCACAACTAAAGCTGAACAATTTTGCCAAAAATCTCAATTGCGATTAGGATTTTATTTTGATTTTCGTTTGCCCTAACTCCAAACATTGTTATTTTTACCCCCTGCTTTAGGTTTTTGAAAGCTTGCTAGCCCAGGTCATTCTTGTAGGACTTTACTGTAGTCATTGTGTGAAAAAGCGCTTACCTCTACTTGCATGGACCTGCGTGCTAGCCACAAAAATATCTTCCTTTCTGTGTAGCGAAAAACCCATTTCAAGTGTTTCTACCGCCACCTAAAGGGCTGGAGTGAGAAATGTCTCTTACTCTTGTTAAATCTAGTGTAATTAAAAATTATTTTAAAAATGTTTTTTGCTAAATTGAGATTATATTGCAAATGCAAATAATTGCCCAGCTCTAGTCACTACTCAGACTCATGAGTAGCAACAAAAAGAGGGCAGGCAAAGCAGCATTAAATACAAATATTTTAGCAACCTGATATAATCCGTTCCCCCTTTGATGATCTTTATGAAATATATTATCTTTTAAATGTTTATATAATAATTTAGGAATATTCCAAAAAAGGTTCGAACCAAAACCACTGGACTTTCCATTCTGAAAGCTTTCTCAATTCAAGATGTCTGGAGAAATGCTACTCCAGACATTTTGAATTCAGAATTGAAAAGACATTTTATAAAGATCATCAAACTAACTGTCATATTTATTTCAACATATAAAATAATAAAGGTTTCAAACATAATTTAGAAAATGACAGTTTTAAAATTCACAGGATTTATTTTTTCCCATGTTATGAGGGAAAAGGATTATATCAGGTGGCTAAAATATTTGATTTCCTTCTCATTACTCTGGCAAATAATGATCAAATGTCACCAAATCCACAGGATTTGTTGTTGATTAAGAGAGGAATAAACACAGTTAAAGACTTGCAGGTACAGTTATTTAATCCCATGTCATGGAGGGGGAACAGATTATTTCAGTCAGCTAAAATATATAGTTCCCCCTCATAACTCTGGCAAATACGGAGCAAATGCTTCCAAAAATCACAGGATTTGTTGTTTATGAAGAGAGGAATAAACAAAGTTAAAGACTTGCAGGTACATTTATTTAATCCCATGTTATGGAGGGGGAATTGTTATGTGTGATAGCATGTAGTATATTAGAAATTTCTTTAATCCAGAAAGTCTAGTCTGATCTTCAGGCCCTTATCTCCTAGAATCCTAGATCCGCCCCTGATATATACCCAAACCTTCACAGGAGACAAAGCAAAAGTTAAGGATTCACTTCTAATCTTAGTTATTGTGACTCAACGAGCAATTTGTACCAAATTAAGAAAGACACCATTAGGCTAACATAATCCAAATGGAAGACAGACGGATGATTCAGCAGAGATCAAACTGTAAGACTACAAACATAATTGTGTTTCATCGTCAGGCCTCTTTGCTTCCACACCCAGCATCGCTTTAGAGCTGAACTCGTTTCAAGCCGCTGCCTCTTTTCTCTCCAATATTGTGCTAATGCATTTAATTTAATGTTCGCAGTCACCGTAATTGGTATAATATTGCTCCGTAATACTTTGAAGGAAACCTTAGCGTTAGGCACTAAATTGAAATTTTTAAAGCGATCGGTGAAAACGACTGAGGGGGCAAAAGAAACCCCATTAAATGTAATTTGTTCTGCATGGCTGTGGGGGTAATGGGAACCGAGACGCTCCTTTATGAAGTGGAATAGGTGGAGAGGTGGCTCTGGATTTGCTCGCAGAGACTGTCAACACGCTGCTGGTGGAGGTATTCAGAAAGGTGGAAGCTGTCGGCAGCCACAAAGAGAGCGTTAAACAGCCACGGGACGCATGCTGAACACACAAACATACACCGCTGGTTTATATCCCTCAGGAACACGTTTTTATCCAACAAGAGGCTGCAACAAGCACCGCAGGGAGGTAAAAATGGAAGTTCTGAAAGCTACAATAAAAAAAAAGGTTTAAATTTGTGAGAATTTTAGACAAAATGCTTCATAATACTTCTTAAAGTTTTCATTATAATGTAAAATCCTGATGATTTATTCATTATTTGGATGGATGGATGGATGGATGGATGGATGGATGGATGGATGGATGGATGGATGGATGGATGGATGGATTAACTAATGGATGGATGGATTAACTAATGGATGGATGGATGGATGGATGGATGGATTAACTAATGGATGGATGGATGGATGGATCAACTAATGGATGGATGGATGGATCAACTAATGGATGGATGAATGGGTGGATCAACTAATGGATGAATGGATGGATGGATCAACTAATGGA
>NW_024039107.1:1012500-1085000 GCF_016077235.1 Cyprinodon tularosa
TGGATGGATAAATGGATCAACTAATGGATGGATGGATGGATCAACTAATGGATGAATGGATGGATAGATCAACTAATGGATGGATGGATGGATCAACCAATGGATGGATGGATGAACTAATGGATGGATGAATGGAAGGATAGATCAACTAATGGATGGATGGATGGATCAACTAATGGATGAATGGATGGATGGATCAACTAATGGATGGATGAATGGATGGATCAACTAATGGATGGGTGGATGGATGGATCAACTAATGGATGGATGGATGGATGGATCAACTAATGGATGAATGGATGGATGGATCAACTAATGGATGGATGGATGAGTGGATCAACTAATGGATGAATGGATGGATCAACTAATGGATGAATGGATGGATGGATCAACTAATGGATGGATGGATGGATGGATGGATAAACTAACGGATGGATCAACTAATGGATGGATGGATGGGTGGATCAACTAATGGATGGATGGATCTACTAATGGATGGATGGATGGATGGATCAACTAATGGATGGATGGATGGATCAACTAATGGATGGATGGATGGATCAACTAATGGATGGATGGATGGATCAACTAATGGATGGATGGATGGATGGATGGATCAACTAATGGATGGATGGATGGATGGATCTACTAATGGATGGATGGATGGATGGATCAACTAATGGATGGATGGATGGATCAACTAATGGATGGATGGATGGATCAACTAATGGATGGATGGATGGATCAACTAATGGATGGATGGATGGATCAACTAATGGATGGATGGATGGATCAACTAATGGATGGATCAACTAATGGATGGATGGATGGATGGATCAACTAATGAATGAATGGATGGATGGATCAACTAATGGATGGATCAACTAATGGATGGATGGATGGATGGATCAACTAATGAATGAAAGGATGGATGGATCAACTAATGGATGAATGGATGGATGGATCAACTAATGGATGGATGGATGGATCAACTAATGGATGAATGGATGGATGGATCAACTAATGGATGAATGGATGGATCAACTAATGGATGAATGGATGGATGGATCAACTAATGGATGGATGGATGGATGGATCAACTAATGGATGGATGGATGGATCAACTAATGGATGAAAGCATGGATCAACTAATGGATGGATGAATGGATGGATCAACTAATGGATGGATGGATGGATGGATCAACTAATGGATGGATGGATGGATGGATCAACTAATGGATGGATGGATGGATGGATCAACTAATGAATGAATGGATGGATGGATCAACTAATGGATGGATGGATGGATGGATCAACTAATGGATGGATGGATGGATCAACTAATGGATGGGTGGATGGATGGATCAACTAATGGATGGATGGATGGATGGATCAACTAATGGATGAATGGATGGATCAACTAATGGATGGATGGATGGATGGATCAACTAATGGATGAATGGATGGATCAACTAATGGATGGATGGATGGATCAACTAATGGATGAATGGATGGATGGATCAACTAATGGATGAATGGATGGATCAACTAATGGATGGATGGATGGATGGATCAACTAATGGATGAATGGATGGATGGATCAACTAATGGATGAATGGATGGATCAACTAATGGATGGATGGATGGATCAACTAATGGATGAATGGATGGATGGATCAACTAATGGATGAATGGATGGATGGATCAACTAATGGATGAATGGATGGATGCATCAACTAATGGATGGATGGATGGATGGATGGATGGATCAACTAATGGATGGATGGATGGATGGATGGATCAACTAATGGATGGATGGATGGATCAACAAATGGATGGATGGATGGATGGATCAACTAATGGATGGATGGATGGATCAACTAATGGATGGATCAACTAATGGATGGATGGATCAACTAATGGATGGATGGATGGATGGATGGATGGATTAACTAATGGATGGATGGATGGATGGATGGATCAACTAATGGATGGATGGATGGATGGATGGATGGATCAACTAATGGATGGATGGATGGATCAACTAATGGATGGATGGATGGATGGATGGATCAACTAATGGATGGATGGATGGATCAACTAATGGATGGATGGATGGATGGATGGATGGATGGATCAACTAATGGATGGATGGATGGATGGATGGATGGAGCAACTAATGGATAGATGGATGGATGGATCAACTAATTGATGGGTGGATGGACGGATGGATGGATGGATGGATGGATGGATGGATGGATGGATCAACTAATGGATGGATGGATGGAGTACAGACAAAAAAACCAGTAGAAGTTGAATGGATGAGTAAAATAAGTGTGATAATACATATTTCTTTCTGATTCATCACTGGGGTGAAGAAATGAAGAATGGAAAAAAAGGGATGGTGGAAAACAAGAAAAGAAAACTCAATGACTTTGAAGCAAATTGATAAGATAGAAGAGGAAAAAAGACAAAAAGAGAACATTTACAATAACGTCACCTTCTTAAAATAATTGCCTAAGTCATTTTTTTTCAAAAATGATTTTTTTGCCTAAATCATCTCTTCATGATGCTGGCCACCTCTGGTAAAATTGCCTACATCCTCAATTAAACAGATCATGCCATTCTACCCCTTTTGTATAATTGCCTATGTCAAGAGTGTGACTTAGGCAGTTTTATTTTTGCTTAAGTCACCAGACAAATTGACTTAGGCAATTTTAGAAGTTTTTCAAAATGGCGGATGATTCTAGGAGACGAAAATTCTACACAGCTGCTGAAGCTATTTCCAAGATTCTGGACTCTTCCCATGTTGGTAAGTGAAGATGTTTACTATAATATACACTAGGCTATCAAAATTGCATAAAATGTGATCTTTTGTGAAAATTTTAGTTTAGGAAGCTAGCTAAAAATGCTCTGTGTTAGACTGGCGGCCTGTCCAGGGTATGCCCTGCCTTTGCCCGAAGCCAGCTGAGATTGCCTCCAGCATTAACCATGACCCTAATGAGGAATAAGTGGTATCGATAATAGATGGATGGATGGATGGATGGATGGATGGATGGATGTAAGTTAGCTAAAAAGCACAGTGGAAAGACTCCAGAGTCATCTAACTAAGAAAGTTTTCAATTCTGTAATGTAATCTACAGTCTAGAAAAAATTCACAAAGGACCCTCTTTACTCGATTGATTTTAACTAATGAAAATTTCAGATGAACATAAGTAATCGTAAATGATTTGACTGGTGTTATAGTGTGCCTGTGTTGCTGTATCTAGAGGCAACTTGCAAACCATTTTGGGAATCCACAATGTATCTTAAATACAATTGACCTCAAAGGCAATTCATGTTTGTCAGAATAATCACACATTTTTGAAAGATTTGAATATTTTTTTTCCCCATTTTGGTAGGAGATGCACTTGATATTGATGACACCAGTCTGTCCTCATCTACTGAGAATGACAATGAGACCATCAATAAAGAGATGATGCAGTATGTTGATAATGATGCACCATCTGCTCCCATGGATAAAGTTAAAGATGCCAAGCAGACACATCCACACCAAGAAGACACAATATCAAATGATGATGGCGATGATGGTGATGATGTCATTCAAGATCCGGACTATACCCCAACCTGTGATGAGTCCTCTTCTCCTGAAGATGAAAACAGCCTATCTATGGTGGCAACAACTTTAGAACAGCAGGATGAGGATGTTGAATTAAAAGATGTAGGCAAAAAGAAAAGAAATAAACACCTCAGTCCAAGAACATGGAAGCAAAATGAATCCAAGCAGAAACGTCTAAAAGGAATTTCATACAAGAGCAAAAGTGGCAAAGAAATAAGTGCAAAGACCATGGGTCCTCCCTGCAACTCCAAGTTCTGTCAGCGAGTCTCAACTCGAGACTGCCAAGTCCTTACAGAAGAGCAGCGGCAGTGGGTATTTGACAAGATTTGGGCAATGAACACCTGGGAAGAACGTCGGTTATACGTCACCACTTTGGTCACAAAGACTAGCATAAAGCAAAAAAAAGTTACGGAGGGATCCCGACGCAATTCATCATTTACCTACCAACTGAAGCTTGAAGATGGAACAAGAGTTAAAGTGTGCAAGGCACTTTTTTCTTCTACAATTGGTCTCCCTGAAAGAACCATTACAAAATGGCTGGATGACCCCATCAACCCTGAAAAACAAGCAGAAGTGCCATCAAAATCTGGACCCAAAAGTGGCTGGCACAGAAAGGTTGAAACTGATGTCAAGGATTTCCTTAAGAACTGGTTGAGGGACCTGCCCAGTGTTGACTCACACTACTGCAGAAGCACAGCTACCTACAAAGACAAGAAGTTCCTTTACCAAGGCACAACCATCTCCCAACTACATCGTGAATATGGACAGGCAGCTGCAACTGCTGGAGTGAGAGCTGTTGGAATCCAATATTTCACAGCTGTGTTCCATGAGGAGAACTACTCCGTATTTATTCCAAGAAAAGATCAGTGTGATGTTTGTGTTTCATTCAAACATGGAAATATCAGTAAGGCTGCATACAACGCACATGTCACCAAGAAGGATGAAGCGAGGCAAGAGAAATCTAGGGACAAGGATTCTGCTGATAAAGAGAAGTCCGTTTGGACAATGGACTTGCAAGCTGTGCTACTGTGTCCAAAAACCCAAGCCAGCAGCCTGTATTACAAAACAAAACTGCAGGTCCACAACTTTACCCTTTTCAACTTGAGATCAAAGGAAGGCTACTGCTATGTTTGGGATGAATCAGAAGGTGACCTCTGTAGCGAGGTATTTGCACATCTTCAGTATCATCATTTTGAAGGTGTGATCAAAGGCCATCCAGACCTCAAGGAGATCATAGTGTGGAGCGACGGTTGCGGTTATCAGAATCGCAATACATGTGTAGCAAATGCATACTCTGAGCTTGCAAGGAAATATGGGGTGCTAATAACCCAGAAATACCTTCTTGCAGGTCATACACAAATGGAGTGTGACAGTATGCATAGTACTATTGAACGAAAATTAGTTGCAGATATCTTCACCCCAAGAGACTATGTCGTTGTACTCCAGGCTGCAAGAATCAGGCCATCACCTTACTATGTGAAAGTGCTCAAGCACGATGAGTTCCTGAAGCTGAATGGATCTTACTTCTTCAGCATCAGACCAGGCAAAAAAGTTGGAGACCCGACTGTGCATGACTTGCGGGGTCTTCAGTTTAGCAGTGACGGCAAGGTCCATTTCAAGCTGTCCTTTTCAGAAGACTCTGTGTGGGAAGAACTGCTACAAAGAGTGCAGGTGCCAAATGGGCCAATGGCATGGATAAGTTTGTTTCCATGTGCTCTGCCAATCAAAGAGAGAAAGTTCCAGGACCTCCAGTCAATGAAACCCATCATGCCTGTCGAGTGTCATCACTTCTTTGACAATTTGCCACACTAATAGGCATCAGACAAAAACTCAGCAAAGAAGAGCTGGAAGGAGAAGTGGAAAAAATGCACATGCCTCCTCAGCATTATGTTTTGTTAGTTTGTGCTGTAAAATTGCCTAGGTCACAAAGGCATGTTCAGAAATTTGCCTAAGTCATTTAATTCTGTCATGTTCCATGTTTGACTGACCTTGCTGTTTGTATGTCAAAAGACATCTGTTGTTACAACTTTTTTGATTAAAATTGTTCGTAAATATCATTTATTCAACAAATGGTTCAGTTTTTTGTGTTTCCTGAAAAATTGCAAAAAATGACTTAGGCAATTATTTTAAGAAGGTGACGATAAGAAGCTCAGAGGCAAGGTAACTGATGTTGAAGAGAACTAATAGTGGAAAACTAAAATAAGGAGAACAGGTAAGGTAATAAAGGGAGAAATGGCTAAAGGGGAAATGAAGTGGGATGAAAGAAACAGAATAGAGGAAGTATGAGGGAGAGAAGAATTTAAAATGTGATGTGATTCTAAAAATGGGTTAAAATTTCCCAATAAACAAAGGAAAAAAAAATAAGTTGCAAAGATAAACAAACCAAGATGAGGAAGGGAAGGAAGGTAGAAATGTGATACAAAGGGGAGGAGGAGGACAGAAAAGGGAGGGGAGGAATAGTGATGGAGGAATAATAAGAGGAAGGAGAAGGTGAAAAGGCAGGAGAGGAGGAGGGAGGCGAGGGGGGGTCCCTGTGGAGCGCCAGAGATCAAACACAGACTCTAAGTCAAACTCCGCTGAGAGATCTTAAACCTCCTTTGTAATTGGAATTTTAAAAGTTAATACAAAGACGCTCCTTCAGTAAGATGTCTTCAGCAGATAGAATGAGAAGAAACAAAACTAGAATGACTTTCTTTTTGTCCCTGCAGTGATGTTGAAAGCCATCGCTTTGCTTTAAGCAGGAAAATTAAAGGAGATTTTCTGCAGCTGAAGTCAGAGTCAGTAAAGCTGAAGACAGGCGGGATGTTTACACCACACAGGAATGGCTGTCATAAATGGAAACGCTTTAATAAAGCAAACATGTGGATTAAACTAGTATGTGAGGCAAGTATGGAAGGTCAGAGCTGCCAAATAACGTAATGTAGAAAAATACTTAAGTTTAGTATGTTATCAGTAAATTACTAAAACCATAAATGTAAACCATTTCTATCAAACTGCTGACATAAAATCATTTATGTTTTATTTTTGTAGATGTAACTGAAAAAAATATTTTTATTTTATTATATGGAAACAAGTTTCATGCTTCATTGTAAATGCAAAACCTTGCAGGAAAATATTGAAATGTAAATATTTTACAAAATTACAACATCTTAGGATTTGAGAAAATTGCCTTTTCTATTTGAGGCCATTTATGGAAGGAAAGAGCTGCCAAAAACATAAGGCAAAAAAATAGAAAAGCACAATAAGTACATTAAAACACTTTTTTTTTTTTTAAGAAAATCAGTTCGTTTTCAGTTATTTAAATTCATATATAGTTACTTTAAATGTTTTTAAAACCTTTCAGTTGAATAAATTTCATTTTTTAATTTTTGTGAATAAATAAAGAAAATAATATAATGAATTTTACAATCAATCTCTATCTAAATGTTTTTGATTTACTACATATTATATACTACAACAGGGTAGAGGCTTATGTACATATAATTTTGAGCTTGTATACAGAGAAAACAGATAAAATGGTTTATATCTAAAATTCAAAATTATATTAATGAATTTTTAGTTAAAATAGCCAAAGCATATTTAGTGATTATTTAGTTGGGGTTATTTTATTTATTTTTTTCTTGTCTACCGTTTTCCCCCCAATCTCCTATTTAACCAGTTAATCTTATAATCATATTTCCAATCAAATGAATAAAAAATAGCTGTTTTAAATTTCACATACAAAAATTATGTTTTGCGAAATATCGTTTCTCTAGATTTTGTAACTCAAACATGTTGACAAATTCATAAGATGTTAAGAGTTTGGAGTTGCAAACCTTTCCCTTCAAAAGCCTAAATATAAAAGGAGACTTAGCACTTTGAGATTTTTTTTAAATGTAAAGTGCAATACAAATAAAATGTATTATTATTATTATTTAAGGGAAAGAATTAGTGTTTGAAAATTATTCAGTAATTCCTAAATTTCATTTTTATATAAAAAAAAGAAAGAAAAATTCTTTCTTGCATGTTTAACTTATATTTCTATATATATATTATCTCAGTTTTAAGGAGTAAACATTGCAGAAGATGTCTTATTCAAGCCCAATTCTTTATGGTGTACCTCAGAGTTCTGTTTTAGGCCTCTTAGTATTATTATAATATTTATGATCTGCATGTAGAACATTTTCATCTATATGGGGGAAAAAAGTCCCTACTTTTTAACCATGTTACGTTTTTTAATAATCGAAATTTAGTTATGTTTATTTCTTTTACTTTAATTTATTTTGTATAACACATCACAATCCATTACAATGCTATAAAAACTTTAATTTACTGACATATTTTAATATATTTCCAATATATTTGTCATATTTATTAACATTAACTCCCTAAAAATATTTTTTCTTCATCACCTTTTATTGTCGATGAATAATCTTAAGATAAAGTATTTTTATTTGAAGCGTAGTTGCAACTTTAATTGTATATCAATGAAGAAGTGTGTACAGATATGTGATCCGTTTAATTTGTGATGATTTTGTGCTACGAACTTGTCAACTTAAGCCACTCAATGATTTCCAAATAAAGGGATTTTTTAATTAAAACCCAGAACATCTTATATAACATGTGATTTTCTGAAGATGGCTGACTGCAGGTGAACAACAGACCTCTTCAGAGTATAAACTATTAAATTCAGGCTCGTTTGTTTGTTTTTAGAGGACAGCGGGACATTGTGCAGCAGTGGGAGCTGCAGAGTTTTATTTCTCTCAGTGGAGGAACAGATGGGAGAACCTCGCCAGGGAGGAGGAATTCCGGTCAAAAAGAAGGTGACAGCGTAGCGTGACCGCCAACATGTCCGCCACATACTTTCTCCTCTCCTCACCAGCTCCCCTTGTTTCAGCCAAACTCTCTGTTTTCCAGTTTCTGCCCGACCCTTTGAGCATTCCGCTGTTTACTTACCAAAGTCTAATTCAGTAGTTTATAGCATTACGATTTAGAGAAAAACAAACTTGAGTGAAATATTTGGTGTGTTTCCAATATTCGTTGGGCCTTTTATGTGTGCTTGCAGTTCACCGGATGCCCCCCCATCATTTTCCTTCATTCCTGATGAAGTTGGCCACTTCCCAAATATCTGCAAGGCATGTTTTTTTTGTTTTTTTTTCTACTTTGTTTGGCAGAAAATGTGCAAAATCAGCCGTAACTCTTTAACGATTCAGACCCGAGATGTGTCTTCTTCACCCACAAAAGACACAAAAGAAGAGACTATTTTACATTTTCTAGCAGCAGACTGGGCCGCTATTAACTGCTTTTTGACGCGTTTCTGAAAGGGAAGACAGGTAAACCGAGTGACAGATTAGATCTTCTGTCTGTTAGAGAAGAAAAGACGGCTTGTCTTGAGTGTTAAGTGGGTGTTGCAGACAACAAAGCGCCGACTCGGGGCGTGTTTGATGGCTTTTCATGTCCTGGCGACAGGTGAAGTCTTTATAACAAGCTTGCGTCAGTCACTTTGTGATGCCTCTCTTTGCGTCACTTAATTTAACATCTTTTAGAAGATTAAACATGTTTGTGGAGAGAGTAACAAGCTGCAGGTGTATTTCAGGAAATTAGACAATTATCAAAAAGTCTTTATTGCTGTGTAAAGAGTTAAAACAGCTTTTTTCACTGTCGTTTCTTGTAATTTGGACATTTATAAATTTACTTAATAGAAACTTAATTTTCACCCTTGTGTCACAAAGAGAAGGATTCACCTCCTGTCACTTAGAGTCGTAGGGAAGCTATATTTAAATGTCAAATCATTCTGACTTAAACATATATATAAATGTACTCTTTATCAGACCATATTGTGCCAAAAGTTTTTTAATCCTGTCTTAAAATCTGTGTTTTTCCGTTATCTTAAGCAGGCCAGTTAGTTAATGTCAGCCTGAACACCTAAATTCGACCAATCATATATCAATGGTCATCTGTCAATCAAATTTTTTCGGTCATAGCATCTTGATTCATATGTCGCAGATAATATACGCAACGGTTGAAATAAGAATAATTTCCTTTCCCATTGAGTTCCGTCCCAGTGTTCACGGGGATGGACGTCTCTGTCTTCGGCAGGCGTAGAGCTAACAGAACTGGCAGCGTTGCGAGGCAAGGGCTCAAACATGTACGGCTGGAAGCCTTCTACACCAAACCAAGCTTCTGCCGCCCTGGCGTCCTCTTCCACAACATCTTCATCCCCGCTTTCCTCCTCTAAATTAAAAATGGATGATGGAGGAGACTCATCCACGACCTCCGGCACTAAACTCTCCTTCTCTTGCATGTTTCCGCTGTCCTTAGCGTTTCTAAAGGCCAATTTATGCTTCTGACGCATCTGCAGCCGTCAAATCTGTCTCTGTGTGCGACCATGCCTTCCACGCAGAGGTTCTGCAACCATCCTCTCGCACCTCAAAAAAAATACTGACTATGCGTCGGAAGGTCGAAAACCCGCGCAGACCTCAAGCTGATGTGCGCAGACAAAAAGCAGATGTGATTGGTCCTTGGTATGGCTTTTTGGCTGTCTGTGTGGTCGTCCTTCTCGATTCGGTGCCGGGCGCGCCATTTTTAAAAACCAAGGAACAACTACAATGGACAACTAAGACCCTTCCGTAAAAATTCAAAAAATATCCACTGGACTTGGTTTCCAACATTTGAAGACGTTTTGCCACCTCTCCAGGAAGCTTTCTCAATTCAAATGTCTGGATCCGCAGTGAGTCTTATCTAGACAAGGCCTTGTATGGCTTGGAAACATGCAAATGGTAACCGTTGAATGGGTCGTTTGGTTCCATTGTTAGCCTGTAATATCTGAAACCTGTCTATGATTCTGAGGGTCAGTCGTTAAAGTGGGGGGCATTGCCGTTAAGGGGGGATTGTCTCCTGTAATACCTGAAACCTGTCTAAGACAACTAAGATGAAAGGTTAATTGAGGAGTTTCGGAAGTACTACCATTTGTGTGATGCCTCAGACAAATTATATAAATAAATATATCCTCTTCGATGTCTAACAACTTAAGATCCATCTATTGCAGACGAGCAATGGTTGTTTTGGAAGATAAACACTCCTGCCGACACCGCCAAAGTTCTAGCGAGTTCTCGAATAGGCTCCCCCACACGCTTTAGCAAGAAACTGCTGTGCGTCCCTAGAAATTCCAGACAGACGGTGCGGAAGCATACCAGCAAAACTGGTTTGCGACAAAATCCAAGCAACATTTGATGTGTGCGGATGCAGATGTCTAATCTGCCCTTAAGTGCTACTTGGTCCCAATGTAATTTCCCATTGGGAACCTACTAGCACTAAGTTGCTAACTGGTTAGCAAGATGCTTCCAAGACACCGGCCACAACCAAATAGGCTTGCTTGCAAACCTTCCGCCACAACAGTCCCGCCCCCTTGATAATCGACCAATCACATTCAGTTTATTCACCTGTGCAAAGTCGGGCACCACTCAAGAGAATTCGGAAATACAACGTTTGGAACAGCCGCTTCCCTACGAATTTAAGAAGCTCATAGTCAGGTTTCTAAACTAAAATTTGAAGAGATGAAACTGGTTTGGTCTATCGCTAATGGGATGGATGGGACAATGGATGGACGGACGGATGGATGGTCAACCAACACGCCTGTTTTTAGTCACTGCGTGTCTTAGAGTCTGACACAAGAGGAGACAGAAAGCCTCCCAGTGCCGTGTCTCACATGTGAATACCCAGCATGCATTAGGTGGCTGTGGGTAGGTGAGCCTGGGGCTAAATCATCGCTCCACGCTCGATTGTGTAGGAGGGCCGTTTTAACCCGGCGCCCAGGGGCCCACATAACCTCAGCTCAGGCTTTTAATACACAGAGCAAAACCAAAAAGCCTGTCCAGCAGAGAGGAGCGAACGGCTGTTTGTGCACACAGCCAGAGAATAACATGAGAACGAATTATTTCAGTCAGCAGATACAAAGAGCTGTATGTTGACAATCTGCTGGGACGCAGCTTTGTGCATATTTAATCCTCAGATAATCATTTATTCACAGACTTTCTGCAGCTTTATTGATTGTGTTTTAGCTGCAATTTTCATTAATATTTTACAATTCTCTCTGTCAAAGAAAAAAAAACTCAACATATGAGTGTTTAAGACTTGATCTGCTGACTTCAAAATTTTAATCATTACTATTTAAGCTAAAATAACTTCATGCCTGGATTTCTATCTATATCTTAGCATAACTGTACTTAAGTTACTGCAAAAGGCAAACCGACCAGGTTGTGCGTTTTGGAGGTAATTTAGCTCTTAAATGAGAGACAACTTAAGTTTTATCATATTATTATCTTCAAATTAAATGTCCTATACTTTAAACGACATAGTCTGCAAACCCTGAGTAGCAAAAATCCATATATTAGTTTTCTTCTAAGAAGAAACGTCCCAAAAAATGTCGATGTCTGACACATAGATGCTCTTGTAATAGAATTCTCCTCATATTTTTCACAGGAAGAAAATATGTTTTACCTAATAAGCAAAAGAAACTACTTTTCTTTTATAAAATGCCTTAAAAATAAAAAAATATGCAGGACTTTGACTAAAACTGCAGCTTTAAATATTAAGGAAATACGAAATCCTCTTAGAGCCTGAAATGGTTCAAAGAAGTAGTTTTCCACGTACTTGTTTATAGTGATATAGTGGTGTTTTATAATTCCACTGCAACCTTTTCATATGCTTTAAGAGAGCTTCTTATTTCCAAACAGCTTTTCATTGAAATAATAAACTGCAGTGCAAAAACAAAGTAGAAATAAGTAAAGATTTCTTAAATTAAGTGTATTTACCCTTAATTTGAGTAGGTAAGTCAAAGGATTTGCCAATGGAATACGTATTTTACTCTTAAAATAAGATAATTGGATAAAATGCACTTGAAGTAAGACATTGCGATTGTTTTTTCTTATTTTAAATGTAAATTGTCTTGTTCCATTGGCAAAGTGTCTCAATTACTTGCTCAATCCAAGAAAAAATGCACTTATTTTAAGAAAAAATGACTTAAGATTTAAATTTCTTGCAGTGTGTAGACTTAAATAAACCAACCCCGTTAAAACAAAACAAAAAAAACATAGAAAATGAAAATAAATTCATTTTTAAATTTGCAAATGTGTTTTTTATCTTCTATTGAACACATAAATACGATTCAAATCACTAAAAGTAAACTTCAGGGAATTGAAAATCAATATTCATGCTTATATCTCTATTCCAGCCTTTAGCAAAAAGCTTTTTGTCCTAAAGATCTACAGAGGAACACTGGAAAAACTCAAGATAAGTCATTTTTTGCCTAAAATAAGTGCATTTGTTCTTGATTTGAGAAGGTAAAAGAGACATTTTGCCAATGGAACAAGATAATTTACATTTAAAATAAGAAAACACAATTCCATTGTCTTATTTTAAGTGCATTTTATCTAAATATCTTATTTTAAGAGTAAAAATAGTCGTTCCGTTGGCAAACTATCTCATTTACCTACTGAAATTAGAAATATTTACTTATTTCTGGATTGTTTTTCCAGTGAAGGAGCTTAAAGATGACGATGAACGGGTAGACGACGGTTTAAAGCTGCATTCATGGGGGGGGGGGGGGGGGGGGGGGGGGGGACGACACATGCAGACAGATTTAAGTTGCTGGGATGATAGTGATGCGTTGTTAAAATAAGAGGACTACACCATCTTTCTTTGCACAAACACACGTCTAAACACACACCACACCCACCCACCCACCCACAGTCTCCGGAGGTTTAACCAGGCAAACTGAACATGGAGACTCGGATCCAAGAAAACAGATGCTGCTACGCACCAACACATGCAGGGATGGGTATCAGTTTTTAGCATCATGTTCGTCACATGTGCTCCTTCTCCACACACACACACACTTCCAAGAGGAAAAGATGCATGCTTATGGCTGCAGGAGGAGTTAATCAGCATCAGAAGTTAAAATATGAACTCCTTGGTTTTTTCTAGAAGCTTTTTTAACTCAGAAAGAGATTTAAATAGTCTTTCCAGATAAATAAAGATGTTATGATTAAAGAGTCAATAAAATACATTCAACCTGGATAGAAGATAAGGGAGGAAATCTGGAGGCTGTTGTTGCTCAGCCTACAACTAGGGCTGCCACTAATGATTGTTTTTACTGGAAAAACATCTAGAAATAAGTAAAAATTTCCTAAATTAAGTGTATTTACTCTAAATTTGAGTAGGTAAAAGAGATAGTTTGCCAATAGAATGAGTATTTTTACTCTTAGTATAAGATAATTAGATAAAATGCACTTAAAATAAGTGCTCAATCCAAGAATAAATGCCCAATTTTAAGAAAAAATGACTTATCTAGATTTAGATTTTTTCCGGTGTGGATCCAAAAGCTTAGAAAAAAATAGACCAAAATCCAGTGACTCTTTATCTAAACAGCCTTTAATGAGTGAACAGAGACGTGACGGTGGTCTGGGGGTCACATGCTAAGGTGGGACATAAGAAAAACTGTCTGCAAATATCTTTTTTCTTTGTTCTGGCCTCACTTCACTGTTTTCACATTTTTATCCTTTCTTCTTTTTCCAAAGGGTGACTAAATGGAGCCAGCAGAAAAGAAAAGAAAAGAAAAAAACAGCCACAAGCTATAAGTAAATACTTTTTTTTTAAATTGCAGCGGTTTGTCTGTGCAATGAAGCAACGCCAACAGTGGCTCTTCTGACTCCCCAACCTTGGCTACCTTAACAGTGACTACGAGTGTCGATGTGTCTGCTGCGTCCTCGCTGCGAGACACACACGCTTTAGCTCGGGGCGTTTTTGGCGCAGGAGCGCCTCGCCGCCACACTGAGAAGGCAGGTGTTAATTACTGAGCCAAGCGGGAGCTAAAAAGGTGGACGCTCGGAGACGGAGAGATTTGACACCCTCTCCACGCAGACGTCGCCACCTCGCACACCCGCAGCATCAGCCACAACAACGCACCTTTGTTCCCCAATTAGAGGCCCACACAGCTCACGGCTTCAAGCGGCGACTGTGACGTCATCCCAACCGGAGCCTTCAGGGCAAAACAGAGATTTATACCTGAGGAAATTTGTAATCAACCTGAAATCTATAGCGATACTCAACACTCTGAAAGTTCTAAATTCAGTTTACCAACTTTACTCTAATTAATATCCCATCATGTTGTGTTTTAACTGCTGCTTTCAGACTTAGAAGCCATTTTGAAATATGAGTGATTAAACTTGAATTTCCTTATGTTATAAACATCTGTGTAATATTCGAGTCAGATATTAAACCTCTAAATATAGGTTCTTTCCACTTTTGATTCTGCAAATTTAGTAGAGCACTGGAAAAAAGTCATTTTTTTGCCAATGGAACAAGACAATATATATTTAAAATAAGGAAAAAACAATTGTATTGTCTTATTTCAAGTGCATGATATCTAATTATCTCATTTTAAGAGTAAAAATACTCATTCCATTGGCAAACTACCTCATTTACCTGCTCAATTTAAGGGTAAATACACTTAATTTAAGAATTTTTAATTATTTCTAGATTGTTTTTCCAGTGAGGGGATCAAAATATTTGTGCTTGGCATTTAATTTTAGTTTCTTTCTTATTTACTAATTTGCAGACGACATATAGGTCTATATGCAATTGATATAACGGGAAAAACTCGGATGAAGTGGATCTTTTTATGCTTTAAGAAGAAGAGTTTTTTTGATAGGACACCCTTAAGGTGTCAGCTCTAGTGCTGATAGGAATCTGTTTGTTTTGAAGGTTTCTAATTAAGTAATTTTTATTTAAAATAAGTGCATTTCTTCTCCAATTGAGGACGAAAGTGAGACACTTTGCCAATGGAACAAGACAATTTACATTTAAAAGAAGAAAAAACAATTGCATTGTCTTATTTCAAGTTCATATTATCTAATTATCTTATTTTAAGAGTAAAGATACTAATTTCATTGGCAAATCATCGTATTTACCCACTTAAATTAAGGGTAAATACACCTAATTTAAGACATTTTTTCTTAATTCTAGATCATTTTTGCAGTGTAGGCTGTACACCAGAAAAAAATCTAAATCTAGATGAGTCATTTGTTCCTAAAATAAGGGCATTTGTTCTTGGATTGAGGAGGTAAAAGAGACATTTTGCCAACAGAACAAGAAAATTAACACTCAAAATAAGAAAACACAACTGCATTGTCTTATTTCAAGTGAATTTTATCTAAATATCTTACTTCAAGAGTAAAAACACTCATCCTATTGGCAAACTCTCATTTACCTACTCAAATTAAGGGTAAATACACTTATTTTAAGAACTTTTTACTTATTTCTAGACCGTTTTTCCAGTGTACTATCAATTCAAAGGTCTAAAAAACTTTAATTTACTTAAAATTGTTTATTTTTTGTATTTTAATACCTTTCGGCTCCCTTGCAGCTTTTAAAACCTGATTCTAGCAGTAAGTTCAACTAATAAACGTCCTTTCTAAAGCACTTCTATTCTAATTTAACTAAAATCAGTTCTCTTAACAACCAGAGACATAACATATGTAAGTAGAAGTACTTAAAACGAGCCTTTTTCCTTTTTCTAAGAAAAAAAAGCCGTAATCGGTACTCATTTAGGTAGGGGAAAAAAACATAAAAACGCATTACGGCCCAAGTCATTCTCGTCTAATTTCTGTACAGTCATAAACTGTTCTTTCTTCCAAGTCATTTTATGTGATGGTCTCCCGTTTCCGCAGGATGAATTTATCAAATGGGAGCAAATTTCTGAAGCATAGAAGCATTTTTCCAAAGAAGGAACATATAGTCTGCTCCCAAGTGCTGTTAGTGCAGGATCAGACTTTATTTCTGATTGCTTGACATTAACCATTAGGTTTTGTCTTTATTCTCCTAAAATACTTTGATTGTTTCGCCTGTGGTGGAAACGTCGGGTGGATTTTGTTTCCGTCTCTTTAACAGACTCCTGTTTGATGCCTCGGGCTCTTTGGTTGCTCAAAATCAAACGTTATTTTACCTCAGAGAGCTCCTCAAAGGCGGCCCGCTGCAGCTCGATCTGATTCATGTTCTCTCTGTGTTGCTCAGGTAAATAAAACCCAGCTAACAGTTTCAACATAATTAATCTCTGTGCACACAAAGCCAGTCCCTTTGTGCATCCAGTTTATTTTGCTGTCTTCCCAACTCTTTCTGGGGGAGGAGGAAGGTGATGGCGGAGGAGGAAGAGGAGGAGGTGCGGTCCCTCCTGGCAGCTGAAGCTGGTGAAGATCTGTGACAGATGGGGCCGAGTCACAAAACTCACAGCCCTCAGGCGAAATTCATCCCCCTAACTTTCCACAGGGTGCCCAGATTTACCTGATCAGAGAGATGTGGAGTGTGTGTGTGCGCGCTCTAGGCTTTAGAATTTGCAGAGGAAGCTAAAGCAGCCTGGCCGCCTGTCATGGCTGACACAGAGCCCATCTGCCTCAAACCTGTGGCGTCCTCACACCCCCCCGTCTTTGCGACAGACACACACACGTGGCGTCCTCTGAAAAACGGACGTGCCTCCCCTCAGATGAAAATGAAACACAGATAGACCTCATGACGGCTACACGTCGCCAGCTTCGCATACCTTTAAACACACTGAGGCCTTTACTTTGAAATCCACGCACACACAGAGATGAGCTATAAAAGACACAGCTTATGCGTCCCATATGTGATGCCGCATTGAATTTCCGGTTTTTCTCCTCCTCAGCTCTGCTGTGACTCCATTTTGCTTGACGATGCAGAGTTTCTTAGATCCCAGCTTATCTTAACCAAAACGATGTGACAACAAGCAACAGTTTAACCACTGCAAAGATTGTTCTCTGGTGTTCGGTGACTTCTGAGACATCCAGCTCTAGAATATCAACCGAAAATTGCTATCTAAAAAAAAATAGTTCTTACATTTCCCGCATTGTATCGTTTTTAACACTTAGGTACTAATTTCAAGTACTATAATGAGCTAATGCTGCGTTCTAAAGGTGTTTTAAAGGTATTATTTCCATGTTGCCTCCTTTAAAGCTAGGCTAATGACAGCTTAGTTGATTACCATAGTGTTAAACTGGTAAAATAAGGAAAAAACAAAAAAAAAGTTTAATTAACAACAAGATTTCAGCAACAGCAATGTTATTGAGAAAATTAAAAAAGACTTTTTGGTGCTATTTGAAGGTAATTAAGAAAAAACCATTGAGCTAAAACTGTAAAATTCTTCTACCTTTGCCAATTCCTAACATGTTCTGCTCTTCGGCTTGATACATGGGAAGGCAGAAGGTCACCGCATAGCGACAGCCTGGCTGCAGCTTTGATAACCAACTAACTGAGGCTGCTTTCTGGTATTTACAGCTCAGTTCTTATAAAACCGCTACTCCAGTGTTGCAGCATTGACCTAATAGTCCCATTTTCACTCCCCGTCTGAAACGGATCCATGCCGAGTGTTGGGGTCAGTTAACCGTGCCAAGCTCGGTTCCTTACAACCATATACACATCACGCTAGCATGGTTCCTCGCCTCCTAGTGACGTTCTACGGTACTACTCCTCTCTCGAGGGAATCAGGCAAATCAAAATGGCGGTGCCCATGTCATTCAGGAAGTGATTTTATAATATTTCGTTGTTTGGTGAATTTACTTGACAGAGTCGGCTTTTGGGAATTATGGTATGGTCTAATCAGGGATTAGAGATGCGGGAAACAACGACAGACGTTGAGGTTCATCACACTGCTAAACAGAATCATCAATGGAAACCCTGTAACACGGGAGGGAAGCAAGTATTTTTATGAATGACTGAAGTTTTATGTTTAAGGTTTAGGTACCAGATCTGCTCGGGTGGTCAGATCTACTCTGGCTCCTGCCTTGCTTATGACGTTATATATGGCAACTCCACTCGGACAAACTGTACTCCACTCGTTTCTTAAAGGAATAGTACACCCAAAACATGATTAGCCTTCATTTTCTACTCACCCCCATGCTGAACAACACTCTGGAGTACTTTTTTGATATCTCAAATGCATCTGGAGATCTGGGAGGCTTCTTGCTGTCTGCTGACATTCAAATAATGGAGGTCTATGGCGCCCGAGGCAGAAAGGTCCATAAAAGTCCACAAAAAACGTGTCAATATTCCTCCATACTGCTCGTCCAATGTATTCCAAGTGTCCTGAGTCGGTAGCATCCAGAATTTACTCGAAACGAAGTCATTTAGAATGTTTTTAGAGCATAAACAGTAGTGTATAGGATTTCCTGAAAGCGCGCACATGCGCGCTCACGACGCTACGGAAGCCGGCAGACCAAACCAGATGAAAGTGCGCATTCAGCGTCTGCTCTGCCGATAATGCAAGCGTAGAAGAAGAAATGTGCTTTTTACCTGTGTGAAGAAAGAAACAACGAAAGAAAAATGTCTGAGGACTTCATTGTTGAGGAAGAGCATGAGTTCTTTGCCGAGCTGAATGCGCACTTTCATCTGGTTTGGTCTGCCGCGGTTTCCGTAGACTCGTGAACGCACTTTTAGTAAATCCTATACACTACTGTTTATGCTCTAAAAACATTCTAAATGACTTCGTTTCGAGTAAATTCTGGATGCTACCCACTCAGGACACTTGGAATACATTGGACGAGCAGTATGGAGGAATATTGACACGTTTTTTGTTGACTTTTATGGACCTTTCTGTCTCGGGCACCATAGACCTCCATTATTTGAATGTCAGCAGACAGCAAGAAGCCTCCCAGATCTCCAGATGCATTTGAGATATCAAAAAAGTACTCCAGAGTGTTGTTCAGCATGGGGGTGAGTAGAAAATGAAGGCTAATCATGTTTTGGGTGTACTATTCCTTTAAGGATCCAATATATTTTTGGGTCTCAACGTAATCTACATTTGTTTTATTTTACATTTCATTGCCGATCTAAAGTAGTCGTACCAAACAATCATTGTCAATCTTGAAGGTAAGTACTGCATTCTAAGACTGAGACCATCCATTTACCGAGGTGACAGTCTGCTTAGTTTTATTCTTTTTATTAAATCTGAGGGCAGGAAGGACAAATGGCACATCTTAAAAATGACTTTCATAGAGATTTTAGACAAATAAAAACAGTTTTTCTACTTCTGTAAAACAAACGTTGTTGTTGACACAAATTTATAAGTAGGGTAGCTTAATGTGGCTAACTGACCGAGCTAAAAGAGGCTAACCTGCTAGCTACTGAGCACAGCATAGCAAAAACCACATCATCATCTTCTGATACTAGAAAGATATTCACTGGAACCAGAATATCAACTAGCAGTATAAGACCTGTACAATTAATATAACATTTATAACATAATATAATATTTGAGCTTTTTAGGTAAAAAATGTCATGATGGGTTCGAAACCATCTTCTTTCCTACAAGCATTCTTCTTTTAACAATTTTTTGCTACGGCACATTGAGAGTTAACAGCCTTTGGAGGAAATGCCTACTTCAGTTCCTTTCTGAGCTATTTCCTGTTGGACAAGATCAACAAACGCTGGCAGATCAACAAGCATGAATCATTCCAATATAGACCTTTTTTCTATTTCCATATCTCAGCTCCAGATGAGAATTTTGTCCAGAAAAAAAATTATTAAATGTTGCTGCTAAAGGAATACATAATTTCTCAAATGATAAGATGAGAAGGAGGTCAAAAACAGAGTCATAGAGGTTATTATGAGAGGCATTTCTGGAGGGTACAGCTGGCGGAGTCTAGTCAAGAAGAGGTAAAGAGAAGAAAGCACAATTTGAAGATTTAGAGGCCAACATGGGAGCAGGGGGACAGTGCTGTAAAAGTAGTTCCACCTTAACAGATTTTATATTTACTGGCTGTTTTGTGAACGGCATTACCTGAGCGTATAAATCTATACAAAACTAAAGGAATCATTTATAAGCTTAGTGTTTATTGTCAAAGAAAACCAGATATTCCAGTTTTTATGAAGCAAAAGAAAAAAAAACTTCAGGTGAATTTGACACCAAGTCAAAGACTATTTGCTCCCAAACCTAATACTGGTTTTGCACCCTTGATAGAAACGGCTGACATCAAGCGTTCACTGCTTTCAAAAACAGCTCGTTTACAACGAGCGAAGCTGCTGAGCAAAGACGCATCATAGTAACAAGCACTCACTCACTAAAACATCGAATTGTTGACCTGAGTGAAGGTAGCCCCCCCACCTTCTTCAAATCAGACAAAATTGGTGTCAAACATTTGTGCTACGTTTGTGCAGCAAAAAGGGGCTGGTTGACCTTTAGACCTTTACATTTTCATTAATGTCTTCTAGAAATATTTCTTCATACCTTTAAAATGCTACCAGCACAAATTAAATTTTTTGCTGCACAAACCGGCACAAGTGGAGCCGAGTTAATTGACACCAATTTTGCCTCATTTGAAGGAGGTGGGGGGGCTGGTTGACCTTTTGACCTTTACATTTTCATTAATATCTTCTAGAAAAATTTCTTTATATCTTTAAAATGATAGCGGCACAAACAAAAATTTTTGCTGCACAAACGTAGCACAAACGTTTGACACTAATTTTGTCTGATTAGAAGAAGGTGGGGGGGCCAACTTCACTCAGGTAAATTGTTGATATAGTAGGGGGACCAGATCTCCTTTTCACTGATATGTCCTTCTTTTCATAACAAAAAAAAATGTCTGGGGGGAATTTCTAAATCGTCCGGGATTTTGGTCGAGTACAGTGCAGAACGTAGTTGAAACACACCGGGCGACCAAACCCAGAGATGGCAAAACTACTCACTTTCCGTACTTGAGTAAAAGTACAGATACTTGTGTTAAAAAATACTCTGGTAAAAGTGGAAGTACTGATTAAACTTCTTTACTCAAGTAAAAGTAACAAAATACAGGCTTGTAAATGTACTTAAAGTATAAAAGTAAAAGTAGAAACCACTTTCTTCATGCCGTTGCCTACATTTTAAATGGATGTCTGCCAATAGGACTAGATCTCCATTGTGTTCATTTTCAATCATCTCGTCGTCCATGCTACTATGCTAACGCCACCGCCACCAAGCTGCAATGATTTGCCGCCAATGAATACCGCCAAATCTGTCGATTCATCTTGTAGTGGTGCGTCAAATGCAACGTAGATTCCCATCCAATTAGATTGAATTTGGTATTGATGACGTGAAAAATAATAACGGTAACTCCATTGAAATGATTCAAAACTAAAGTAACGAGCCAATTTTTTAAAATGTAAGGAGTAGAAAGTACAGATATTTGTGTAAAAATGTAAGGAGTAGAAGTAAAAAGTCACCATAAAAATAACTAGTAAAGTAAAGTAAAAATATCAGAAAAATCTACTTGAGTACAGTAACAAAGTATTTGTACTTCGTTACTTCCCAGCTCTGACCAAACTCGACCTGGTGACGGTAGCCTGGACACAAACGGCCCCATGCTTCCCCCCTGCCTCCCTTACTGGCCCCCTGCCCTCCTCCAGATGAGGACGGGCAGCTTGTGTCTCTCTGCCGAGGTCCAGTCCAGTAAGCTGCCCAGCAGTCGACATTTCATAACCCCCCCTTGAGCCAATAAAACCTGTGGGCTGGTCTGTATGTCAATTTCGGGGCGTGACAAAAATACAGGCCAGAACTTGGGGCTTTGTTTGGATTCACCCGTTTTATGACAATATAAACTCGTTTTTGCATCCTATGACCCCTTTAAGGGAAGGTCGTGATGGTCTCAGAGCGCCACCAGCATCTTTAACTCTTGGTGTGCTTTCCTGAAATGCTGGTCTGATTCATCCACAGAATGTTTTCCTAGATTCTTGGGAAACAGGGTGGTGTTTCCCAAGAACTGTTGGGAATTTTTTTTTTTTTTGGATTTGTGAAACAAGCCTTTGTGTTACTGTATTTTGACGCCATTTTCACTTCATAAGTCTTTGTTTCTTAATGTTGAAGACCTCCAAAGTGGTCTATAGAGGACTATATATTGTTCTGGGTCCTTCTGTAACCTCCTGGATTAGTCCCCTAACCACTGCCACTGTCCCATGGTTCCTCCATTTGTGGATGATGTTTCTCACCATTGTTCTCTAGAGTCCCATGCCATCAGAAATAGCTTTGTAAACCTTTGTTTTGTTGCCTTTTAAGATTCATTAGATGACCTTTTGTAAGCAGATGGGTTCTAAAAAAGGTTTTTCTTGATTCTCTGGGTCTTCTAGTATCATGCCTGAATAATTCTAATTAAACTCAACAAAAACTAAGTCATGTCGTTATTTAAGAAGAGAAGCAATTGCTGTGTTTACAAAATCAGGTTTGATTGGAAAGCGCTTGTAGTTCTAATTTAATCGTTATTTGAGAACAGATTTCTTGTATTTATTCTAGTTATCTTGGTCAGATATTACTTTGAAAATCTGAGTTCAAAAAGTTCAGAAATTGTATTTTTGGTAGAAAAGCCCAGGCATTTTACTTGCACATCAAGTTCTGAAGCAGTTGATAAACGGGAAGGGAAAAGCATCAGGGTACTTTAACTGTTTGTTTGTTTTGGTATTCCACATTTTCCATGCAAGCTGTCCCATCAGCTCATATTAAGCGTCTTAATACACACAGGATTTCCATCCAAACTTCTGCTGCTGAGGACAAACTTCACGAAAAACCGTCAGGAAGTCATTTTGGTTTCTGTTAACAGAAACCGACATTGAAAAGATTTCATGAGCCAAACAGTTTCAGTCTTTTTTATTTTAAATCTCTGTTCCTTTATAGAGCTACTACAAGAAATAATAACCCCTGGAGCGATGAGGTTTTTAACACAATGATGGCTCTCATACTTTGTTGTTTTTTGTTGGGGTTTTTTGTGCTTTTTTTGGAAGGAAACTCTGCAAACGTTCCCTGGAATGGATGGGAAGAGGAGATAATGAAACAGAAGGGAGGTTTTAAACCAGAATCTGCGACGAGGAGCCAAACAAAAAGCAAGAAGAGAAGCAGAGAACAGTGGAGAAATAAAAAAAAAAAGAGTTTTTTCTTTTGTCTTAATAAAGAAAGTCTGGGGTTAGAGGGGACAAATCTCCAACTGAATCAGAAAAAGAACACCTTATGAAGCATATGGACACTTGGCACGCTCCTTGGCACCATCTTAATAGCTGTGTGGTTTCAAGTGCCGCCACCGCCGCATATGGAAGCGCTAAACTTTTTGTCACCTTTAATTGACATCACATTGTGTCGAGCTAAACTTTGAAACGCTCCTAACGGTCGGGAGGGGGGGGCGGAGGAACCCAGGACCTCCACCGTCGCTGCTCCAGGTTGAAGCGTGGCGCTCCAGCTTTGCAGGGAAGCAGCTCGAAGTTATTTCTTAGATTTGAGGAAAGTGGAAAATTTCAGTGAAGTGAGGCGGTATTAATGGAATAAATGATCACAAATCTCTGGGAGGAGGTAGGTTGGTTGGCTGTCCCTCCTGGGCAACGCGTCGATCTTTGGAAAAAACACGTCTCTCCCTTGGACATTGTTTTTTTTTTTTTTTTAAACAGGGTGTGGGCGGAGTGACGAGATGCATGACTGATTAATAAACCCCCCTAAAATAAAAATAAAAAAGAAGCACAGCAGCAACTTTTTGTTCATTTAACTTTAATTTAGAAGGTAAAGCGGGTTTGGATCGCTCGGGGGACGCGGCCGGCGTCAGGAGAGCTTCGGTAGAGAAAACAACTGGAGTCGGATGGTTCTAAGGCCGTCAGCGTTTGAGGCTCCGCCATAAATAATGCACTCCCTCTAAAGAGAAAAGCCTCTTCATTTAATGCAGACAAATGAAGAAAGTGTGAAAAAAGAAACAGTAAGAAGCAGAAAACGATTCAGCTTTTAGATCTGGTTTCTTTAGACGTTTTTCCAGGAACTATTTAAAGGTTAAAAACAAAGAAGGGAAGCAGTTTGAGATCCTCATCATCATCTGCACAGGAAATACCATCTCACCTCCTTGTGGCCACATGTTTTCCCATCTAGACGCCACTTCAAACATAAAATCCAGGTCATCAAAAGGTTTTTTTTTGTCTTTTTAAAGCCACATCTCCAGATGTAAGGTTTGATTGGCTCAACCGTGACATGAAATGCGTCGTTATTCAGGTTATTGGATGGTTACTTATGCATGCACCGTTCCCTTTCCCCCCTCTTCATAAAATTCACATGCACCTATTTGCATGTAGTACCTGAACACATCGTGTTCCTGAACTTCCTCCTCGTGCTCTAAAAGCTGCTAACCTCAGGTGTGCGTCTCCAGCTCAGCTGCAGGGAGCTAAATACAGATGCATATTTTATGGAACCGAAACCTCAAAGCAGAACCTAGATATTAGTCACTTTAGTAATTAAAAATGTATATTGCTCTGTGCAGTCTCACGTTGTGCATTATTAAACACAGATTTTCTTCTTCTCCCCCCCTCTCTTCTTCTCAAACTTACATCGGCTCAAAAAGATTTTTAATGCAAAACACTCCCTCGGAGTGGCTGCGAGCACTTCGCTCGGCTCCTCTGGGTGAATTAGCAGACGTGTAGCAGATGAGGAGAACAACGGTGAATTTGTATTGGCAGGCGTTCCTGCGCAGGTGCCTCAGACAGGAGCGTTGTAATTACAGCAAATCACATTTGTTGGAGGCGAAAGGCAAAGGCAGTGGAAGATGGAGGGGGAATGATACAGAGAGGACGCATTATTACAGCAAACGGGGAATGGTGAGATACGCTGTGAAAATGTCTTCTCTACCTTTCATACTTGTTCTGTTTATGGGTTTGGAAGATAACGTTTTTTGAACTTCCGAAAAACCTGATTAAACACAAAAAGCTTTTTGAAAATTATTTGAAAAAAGAAGCGACTCCTGCAACCACACTAAACTATGTTTTTCAAATAGAATTATTGGTAGGGGCAAGTAGGTTGTGTCAGGCATCCAGTTGGTGTGGTCTGTTTTTGTGTTTCCTTTCCTTCTCCACCAGGTGGTGCCCCATCCTCATTGGGTCTCCCAGCACACCTGCAGCTCATTGCCTCATTACCTGTGGAGTGTTCTTAAGCTGCTGACTGCCACTACCGAGGGGCCAGAGTGTTTGCCAATACAGGGTACTCTAGCCATGCTTAGTTTAGCAGAGTCTAACCTGAGTTTTTGTTTGCCAGTTTTGGATTCTCTAGCCGGGCTGAGTTGTTCTGAGTCAAACAGTTTTTGTCAACCTGAGTCTTAACTTTGTTTTTGTCTTTGCCTCTCGGCAGGAAGTCATCCTGCAGACTGGATTTGTTCGGTCCTTCTCTCTCTGGAAGGTTCAACTGAGCTTCTAACTGAGCTGGGGCTCCAAACAGGAAGTTTGGATCCACTTTCTCCAAGAGGTTGTTTGAGCTTCACACCGAGCAAAGGTTTCATCTGCACCGCAGCCCGTTCCGAGTACCGCAGGAAATCAGAGTGGCAGACAGCTTCTTCGTTTACTCCAAACAGGAAGTTTGGATCAACTCTCCCCAAGTGGTCGTTTGAGCTTCACGCCGAGCAAAGGTTTAATCTGCACCGCAGCCCGTTTAAGCCCTACGCCGGTTGTTCACCTAGAAACAACCGACGTCTGACCCCCGGCTCACACCGACTCCGGTCTTACCGTTGCGGTGCGGTGGGTGCGGCACCGCAGTGATTCCAAGTCATTAAAAAGACGTAAACCTCTCTCACCGGCTGCTGAGCTGTCCGGCTGCGGTTACCGAGACACTCACAAAATTCCGCAAGAAAGCTATCCTTGCGGCGTGCCGGAGCCCTCCGCAACAAGCTCTCGCAAATATCCGTATTTGGGCCGTGTTATCGTGTGAAGTTACGTGAACTCAAGTGAACTTCTGTTCTCGTGAGTTAAATCTCCAGACCTGTTGCCGGAGCCGCAGAGCCGCACCGCACCGTAGTCAAAAGGACGGTGTGAAAGGGGGTGTGTGGGAGTTGCGGTCTCCGTCGGCTCGGTAACCTCACCGGAGCCAGTGTGAGCAAGGGGTGAGTAACCCAGTCCACCCATCACCCAACAAGACAATCTCTGGTACAATCCTCACAGTCCGGATACCTTAAAGGACACCTTTCCCTGGAGAAGTGAGTCTGCAACCTTTTCCTCCAATTCTAAACCTAAGATTCAAATTTCCCACTGAGCCTGAACTAACCGCAGTGTCTTCTCCTCACCTTTCAGTCCATGTTGAGCAGTGCTTAGAGCAGCACTGGGTTCATCACATCATTACTAAATAAACCCATTTAAACTTTTCCCTGGTCTCTCTGTTTGGTCTTCTGCATCTTGGGGTCAGAACTTTAATAGTATCATGACAGGTTGGTGCCAAAATGTTGGTAGGGACATGTCCCTATGGTCCCTATGCAAACCTACGCCCATGAGCCCATGTGTAGCTTAAAAACTCAAACCATTTGGGGCTTTTATCTTTTTAACAGTGGCACTTTTCAGATTTTCAGATTAAAAGCTTGTTCATTCTTTCGTTTCTTAACTGGCAGAAGTGAGAAATACCTTTGGGCGTTGACACCGGTTGACATTTATCAAACCTACTTTCGTCTTGGACTGAATCCTTTGTTATTAATTAATGCATAACCCTTTAAAATGTAATTATTTCAGAACGGCATATAGCCGAGGCCTCTCGTATCTTTAACTGAAAATACTGAGATTAAAGGACAGAAACCACAAGCTTCTAATTCTTTCAAAGGACGACCAATTACTTATCAAAGAAAACTGGATCCGCTCACTTGGGGAGAGTATAACCCCACGACGTAAAAGCTAACACACCTACAGACATGAACATGATACACGTGTATGGCGTGTGACTGCATGTGCATCAAAGCACACGGCGGCTTGTTAGTCACATATTAGTCACAAAGCGTCCTCCACATAAACTTTACACTGTCTAATCTATTACCCCCTAAATGGGATTTTAATTGAATTGGCGTCAAAACGACAAACAATGACGCCTCTGTTGCAATTAATAAAATCACGGCGCAGAATCTATGAGGCTTGATATGAACCCCCATTCAAATCGGGTTCATTAATGTAAATGTGGCCCATTCAAAGAGGCGCCCAATTTTTCAGCCTCCCTCCCTCCCTCTGCCACCATGTGATGGTTTGACTTCTGAAAGCAGAAAGAGATCAGATCTGATTGTAATAAAGAGCTGAATGAAACCTTTTTATTCTTATATCTTTAATTCAGCAGCTTAATAAAAGAAAAACACTTAAATAAAGTACAGGAAAAGGCTTAGATTGTTTTGTTTTTCCAAATGGGAGCTCTCCTGCAACCATTGACTAAACAAATATGAGGTGATTAAAACGGGGGGGAACGCTTTAAGCGTGGCACTAATTAAACGGCTATGCTAATGCTGTCATACTTAGCAGATGGAAGAAGAATCACTTAAGTGTAATGCACATGTTATGGTATTTTCGACATGACATGGAGGCCCTCGTGGGATTGCTCTCTGCAGTCACACTCGCACACACCAACCATCACACACCTTCCACGACACCATCCAGCCTGCAAAGTTGTTAGCGTGCGACTACGGCGGCCCGCATTCAAACGGCGACGCACGAACACATAGCAGGGTTTGCCATCAAATGTGTCGTTTTGCAGAACGCTGTCAGTTTGTGGGTGAGAGGAAGTTACAACTAAAGTCATAGAAAGATTTTATTAAAACTAGGGAAAGAGAGATGAACAAGACACGATCCAGATCCCTGAGGAACCTTTATTCCCAAATAAAGATGGGTCAAACTATCTGGCTTCTTACCTTTGATCTGTTACTGTTACTGCTACCAACTTCACAATAACTTATGGGGACTAATGAAATGGACCAACAACTGCGAACTTTCATCTGGTTTGGTCTGCCGCGGTTTCCGTAGCGTCATGAACTCGCAGGCGTGCGCTTTCAGGAAATCCTATACACTACTGTTTATGCTCTAAAAACATTCTAAATGACTTCGTTTCGAGTAAATTCTGGATGCTACCCACTCAGGACACTTGGAATACATTGGACGAGCAGTATGGAGGAATATTGACACGTTTTTTGTGGACTTTTATGGACCTTTCTGTCTCGGGCGCCATAGACCTTGCTATATTTTCAACTCCCACATCAACTCCCACATCATGATACTGCCACCACCATGTTTGTTATTGTTGGCATAGCATAATGAAGGATAGAGTATTGTAAATATAGGAAAAAGAAAACAAAGCAAAAAGAGGACTTGTTAAAATATTCAAAAAAAAATTTCGGAAAGACTTTTATCCTATCTATACGAAAAAATAATGGATTACTTCAGCATCAGTCATCTGGTTTCCATCAGCTTTTTCTATTAGCCATTTTAAAGTATCGCATCAGAAAAGCTTGATAGAATAAAGTCTCTTAGGCTACGTTCACACTGCAGGCCTTGATGCTCAATTCCGTTTTTTTCGTGAAATACGATTTTTTTTGCGTCGCCGTTAATATTTCCAAATATATGTGAATTTTATGTGATCTCCTGTGTGAACTGCAGTCATACAACCTAAGTGTCCCGCATGCGCAGTAGAGGACGCAATGACAGACAATGACATCACAGGCCAGCGTGCTCTGTGTTTACGGAAGTAAACATGGATGGTAGTGTTGGGGCGCTTTTAGCGATCTTTCCCAACCATAAGAACACAATATTTTCAAGATGGTTTAACATAAATACTGCTCTCTGCGTCATCGTCCGCCATGGTTGTTGTTTTTCTTGCCGCTTCTTCATAGCAAGACCCAGAATAGTGACCTTTGTCGGGTATTAATGACATTCAGGTCGGATGAATGCGACCTGGCCGTTCAGACACAGGTCGCATTTGAAAAGATCAGATTCGTATCGGATTCAGGACCACTTAGCCAAGTGGCCTGGGTCGCATTGGAAAAAATCGGATCTCAGTTGTTCAGACAGCCATGAAAAGATTAGATCCAGGTCGCATATGGACCAAAAAAATCGGATTTGGGTCACTTCAGGCTGCAGGGTGAACGTAGCATTAAATTCGCTAAAAAAGTTTTAGCGCTCGCTTGAAGTGGTTTTTGGCTTTTGCGAAAAAAGGTTGATGAAAACTACATTAATTAAAACTTTGTTCCATTACCGATCTTAAAGAGAGCTTGGAATCTTCTTAGTTCTGAGTTTGAGCCCCACTCCCAAAGACTGCACACAGACTGCTGTTTCTTTGCAAAGACCTTTAACCCCCGATTGATCTGCGGGTGCCTCATGAAGGCAGCCCACTGCTAACCAAAGAGCTCACGTACGTCGTGCGAAGTACATGTCTGTCATGTTAATTAACTAGATCTCTTCCACATCAACCGCTACTCCTCCGCACATCACCGTCCACGTACGTCCTCTCCATCCTTCACCAACAAAATACGGATTCAAGCTAGTTTTTGCTCCGCTCCGGTCCGGTCAGGTCAAGATCCGCAATTGCAATCGCACCAAGTAGGTAAAAGAACGTCAAGTAGATCCGATTTGACTAATTAAAATATGGTAAGGACAGATCGGTACCTACAGATTAGAGCATAATTCTTATATATTTCCCAAAAATAAGACCGATTAATTAAATTATTGGATGCAAACTATTGGTACTTCATGATAAAGAGATGCTGATTTTGGAAGCAGAGAACAAACATGGTTCATACAAACCAATTTTGTATGATCCTAGCCATCGGTGTTACAAAACTCCACAACAAAAAGAAAATATTTGGGCAGAAACTGAACATATCCTGGATGCTAATGGGCATTTTTTAATATGTCATTTTGAATTAAGCGTTCATTTCGGCATGTTTTGCTCCTATGAATTTAATAATAATATAACGCATGTTCTCTTTGAGCCCAGAGGAAGTCGGACCGGAGCAGGACGGGAGAAACGCCGGAGGCTGTAGGCTTTGCGCAGGCAATCTAGAATGCAGCGGGGAGGAGACGGAGGATGAAGGATTTCGGGGTCAAGCTAAAGCTAACGGAGGTCAGGCTAAAGCTAACGGAAGAGCTCATTAGCATAAGTTGAAAAAAAACAAAGCACACAGATCTAGTTATCTCGTCAAAAACAAAAAGTCACACTGCAAATTCAAGCATAGTTTTGTTACATGACAAGTTACAAGTAAAATCCCTTATTTAGTCTGGATCCATGACAGTAATTTAGCACCAAATATTTTCTGTCTCTAGGGAATATAATCTGGATCCTGGAAAGTCCATCAAAAATGTTGAAAAAGTGTTAAAAATGATATCTTTTGCAAAGTTTAAGCTTAAAAACTTTATTTTCACTCTTTTCAATGAAGGCTTGAATTCTGCTAAACTAACCCCAAAAATCCTAAACATATTTTAAACAAAAACAATAACATTGGGACACTCTAAATGGAGTTTTCTGAAATTAGATTAACAGATGACCTTTGTAAAGCTGCCTAAATGGGAAAAGCTTCATATATTGGTTAAAAATCTCGCTAAAGACACATTTTCTTCCCACATGATTAGTTAAATATAGACAACACTTCCAACAATCACTGCTAGAATAAAAAAACAACAAAACTTGGCTGAAGCCGAACACTTTGCCATCAAAATGAACACCACCGACTGATGAGATCAAACAGCGGCTGACAAGCTGAGGGTGGATGATTTCTTTGAAACTGTCAAACTCTGGGTGTGCACTGTGTCGCGGCGTTCTCTCCCACACAAAGAGCGCAGAAAGACAACAACGTGAATCAAGAGACAGGAGCCTCCAGCGCTTCTCCTACTCTCGCATTGCAGGAACAACCTGGAACAGAGGCAGAACGGGCCGGATCAGCCGCCTGCTGACATGTCGGAGGATCAAACCGGCTCACAAGGTGAGGAGACTCTGCGTATTCCCCGAGGAAGAATAGCCCCGGGGCGAAAAAGGGGAGGAGAGAGGATCCTCGCAAATGGAGGGGGCGATAGAGAAGGCACATTAAAAGGATGTCACGTTTTTCCACCATTTGGGAGGGAAAGTTAACCAAATAGGAGAGCAGCGTAATGTTCCTTTAAGCTGTCATTTAAACTTATACCTATCATCAGTCGTGGCCCAGGCTGATGATCCAACGAGGGGCGCACACTTGATTAACTGCGCCTCATCCAAGCGTTGCTTTCTCTATTTCTGTCGGGCCTTAATGGCATTAGATCACTAATTATAAGATTATTCACAGTTCACGCAGGCCTCACTGTTAACTTTTGAGATATGACACTATTATCTTCTTCTAATCTCTTTTTCTGTGAATTACAGTGCAGATTCATATCGCTCTGTTTGACGGCTCGTATGTGGCTTCCTTCGACTTGACGGGAGGCGAGTCGGGTCGCTTTGGATCACTTGTTGGAGAGCAGAAAGTAGCTTCTACCTTTAAAGAGACACAACAAGCCTGAGCAGACGTCTCTACATTTAACCATTGCTGAGACAAGAATGGAAATTGAGATTCCAACCCTTTTTTTTCCAACAAAGTGGATTATAAACTAAAAAATCTACAAAAGGCTTTCTAAAAAAAAAAATTTGAAAAATATTTACTTACCTTTGCCAGTCTGTCACTTTAATATCCATCTACATTCATATCATACCTACCAGGGCGAATGAAAGTTACATTTCAATGATAAAATAAGGTTAAATTCCATAATAAAAAAAAGCTTATAATCAGTTTGATTTAGTTAACCTTCTCAGAGGATTTTAAGTTTTCCCATTTAAACATCGACTGTGGTTTAACTCTCCTTTCCTTCCTTAAACTGCAATGATATAAGAGATCGTCAAACTTTAGTCAAAGTTTAGCTAGAAAAGACTGATCAACCATCTATATTTATTAGGGGTGCACGATATAATCGGCCCCCTATCGGTATCGGCCTTAAAACTGAATATCGGACATCGGCCACCCCACCAATATTTAACCCGATATTTGATCAGCTTCTGAGTTTCTAAAGTCTAAATAAAAAAAAATTAAGTACTACTTCTTCTTCTTCAAAAACTTCTTTTTTACAGACTTAAAAACTTCTAAAGACGAGGGAAAAAATATTGATACATATATTGCCATTTAAAAACACCATATGAATCTCTTTTACTAATGAAATATTGCTATATGTCATCGTTATGCTACAAAATCCCCCGAAAATTCACGAAATGTTGCCATATTTTTATATGTTGATATATTGACGCGGTATCGATCTATTTTACTAACAAAATCTCACAAGAATTTGCAAAATATCACGAGAGTTTGTAACAGAACAATGAAATTTAACGAGATTTTGAAAGTAAAATAGATCGATACCGCGTTTTTTAAAATCAATTTGATATCAGCATATGAAAATATATTTGAGTATATTATTTTTCAGAAATGTGTCAGAAAGGGATAACAAAACTGCTATTTTCAATTACTACTTATTTTTGTCCAGCTTTAACATCGGTATCGATATCGGTTATCGGCTACATGAGTTTTAAAATATCGGCATATCGGATATCGGCCAAAATCCCAATATCGTGCATCCCTAATATTTATATGAGTAATAAAGCCACATTTTCATACAGGAAGTTCATTTTAAAAAGTGTGGTAACTCATCTGTTTAGAAAGGGGGTTAAACTTGAGTCAGTCCAGATAATCTAAAAGGATAGTAGGAAATCTCCTAATCTGTTTATTAAGACCAAGTATCCAAAAGAAACTCTTGGCTGAAGATGGTCAGTGAAACACCCAAAAAGGTAAGAAGAACATGACAACTGGTTGACAGTATGATTTTTTTAACAGGCCTTAAAAGAAAAAGGCTTCAAAGAGGCAGTATAAAATGAATCAGAGGCAAACATGAGTCGCTTTAAAACAACCAATGGTCAAAGAAATGTCCAGACAGCAAGTAGGAATGATACAAGGCTGGTAAATTTACCAGAGAAAGTTAAAATTGAAGCACAGCTACTGGACTTCTTTAGATTTTGGTATAAAACCTTATAAATGGTGTAAACCTTATGTTAAATTATGAGTACGAACTTACTTAACAAATGGTTGACATGAAATGTGCCAAAGGAAGGTATACACTAATGCATGTGTTATGTTTATGCTTTATACATCATGTGCATTGTTACTTTGTTAGCCAGATTAGAGAGAGTAGAAGGCCTTCCTTCACATTGTGGATGTCACTGTGTGTACGGAGGTCATCTAAATAGGACAGCCTTCTTTTCTTTTAAAGATACACAGGATATGGGCACATCTTGGAGCCGGACTGATAGAGGAGTATCTATAATCCTGAGGCATAGAGTCAAGACGCATACAGGTCAGGGCATTGATGGCGTGTCAGTTTCTGATACGGACAGCTAAGCATCCACATGATGCAACACATAGACTCATGAGCTATAAGAAGGAGAAGATTACCTTGTTCGGGGCTCAATCTTTGCCGGACGCTCGCGGACGTGATTTTTGAGCCCACAGCTGTGCAAGCTCCAAGCATTTTCTCTGTCCTGTAACGACCTGATCTGGAATAAACTCTGTTACTTTTGTACTCCTGTTTTTATAGTCCTTTTTTATAGTTTTTATAGTTTTACAGTTTCTCAAATCTTACTTTTGGATTTAGCTGATTTAACACTTATGTCGTGTTAGAAGTGTTCAGGCTCGGACTGGTAATCTGTGATACCGGGCATTTGCCCGGTGGGGCCGGTCCTAATTTTAGCGTGAGAGGGCCAGCCCTCCTTAAATCACACCGTCCCCAACACTTACTCTGCAGCCAAAGCACCTACCTATGACAATAAATAAATGTTAACTACCTAAATGATGCAGGCAGTATATACAGCATTTCCTTGTCATTTTCTACTATTTTCAAAACTTGCAACAAACTAACTTTTAATAAAACTAAAAGTCCTTCTTTAAACCAAACTACCATGTTCCTCTTATATTTGCCGAATTTATGTTAGAATATTTTGCAAAAATATGTTGCGGTGCATGATGGGGTTTAGCATCTAAAGGCTAACGTTTCCTGTCTTACGTGCATTGTTGCCAGGTTGGGATGTTTCCCAATCTGGCAGTTTAGGATGGCCGTCTATGGGCAAAAAATTGTTTTGTTTTTTTTTTATTTATGGCCTAAGAGATCAATAGACTTTGCTTTTGGCTCAAATTGGGTGAGATTTCGTATATCCAGGCAGTTTATGAAAATTTTTTTGGCTGGAAAAAGTGAGTCAGTGGCATCCGGCAACCCTGCTGATGTGGTAGGTGGCGCTGGTCCATGGGAATACGGATGACGAGGATGTTTCTAGGTTATATTTTCATTTCATTGTCCATTTGTTGTCCATAAGTGGGCCGGTGTAGATGGGTTTGAGTTAACACAACATAACTGGCATCTAACATATCATAGAAACATTTTTTTTTTAATTGTCTTTAATCTCCCTGGTACCAGCAGACTGCTACATAGACAACAAGTTTGTGATAGAAAACATCCTAAATTTTACCTTCCCCACACCTTTCCAGACTTAAACCCATCTAGTTTTATAGGTAGGTTCCTCTAAAGTTGATGTGAAGGCTGAGCTCATGCTTCTCAGAGGTTAAGGTCACCTCTTCACCGTCTCTCAACAGAGACACAGAACACTCCACCTCCTCTGTAATTAAACACCGAAGAGGAGCCGTCGCAGTGGGGAGCCGCGGCTTTTCACCACCCCCGGGGGGGTAGAACGGAGCCTTCAGAGATGGAGAGGAGGAGGAAACTGCAGCCTGAAGGTTACAGAAAAAATTAGGTTTTCCACTCTATCAAGCTGACAATGTTCAAGACCTCATCAGCTCTCGTCAAAGTTATGGAACCAGTTATTCTTGTTCTTAGATTCTGCAAATACATTTTTGTTTTTTAATAAAGCCCTTAAAAAAGAAGTAATATGTTGTGAACGCAGTGTGCATACAAGCCAACGCGTCTCATCCGTACACTGATAGGGAGCAATTAAGCAAATTACATTAACACAGGGTGCCAATGGCACAGCTCACAACCTCTGGGCGGGCGGATTCACACGTAATTTATGATGCCACGTCACGGCCCGCACTTTAACCATGTGGCCAGGAGACAGATTTGTGCTGCAAATACTGAATATGGGCAGACAGGCAGCTTCCTGTAGCACATTACAATAAAACAAAGTCAACACAGAAAAGTAAATGTTGCTTTATCCTTGTAAGGCTACTGTAGCTTGAAGTAAACCAGCCCAAATGGCAGCAGCTGACGCTCTGCTGGGTTAAAAGCCCTCTGAGACGAATCAGCGAGGGCCTTTGTGAGGAAAACGGAGGAGTAAAAGACAAGTGAAGGTAAATCTTTAACAGCTCAATCGGCTCCGAACACATGCGGGATGACAGCTCTGGTTTGTCTAAGGGGCTTGGCTTAATTAGCCTGTGCTTTATTGTTAATGAACTTCATGCAGTTGTTTGCTTGTATAATCAAGGCGAAGAAGCAGAACTGCTTGCTAAGGTGCCAAAAATAAGCTGACAAAGGCACCGGGGCTCTCCTCGCCGCCTCCTCCTCCTCCTCTCACCCCCTCTCAAATGGAAAAGCCAACTGCCTGCTTCATAAAACTCGCTTAGCAAGACACTGAGACAAAATGGACTGTAAAGTTCGTTAGATGGAAATATTAAAAAAGAATTAAGCTAATGGAGATAAAATTAAAAGAAATGAGGCAACAAACACACCCCGCACCAAAAATGGCACTGCCATGACAGCTAGGATTTCTAATGACTGACTGCATTTGGGCAGGAGAGGGAAAAAAATTAAATGGCGTCCCTCGCTTAAATTTCTTTGAGGAGTAATGATCCGAGAATGCTGCTCACTCCTGGTGCTGGGGGGGAGGAGGGAGGTGAGGAATCTGGAGATAACAAAAGAGGCAGGTTCTGCAGCGAGGTTTAGTCTAAGGGAATAACGTGTCAGCCGAGTTAATAAACAGGAAACGTTGCCTGTAGAGCACTTTTTAAGGCGGAATTTTTAGAAATAGACGTTACCTTGATGGCTAACAAACAAAAATGTTTTACAGGGTTCCTACAGCATAAGGCCAGTTAAATTCAAGACTTTTTAATGCCACTTTAAGACCAAATTCACAAGAAACACAAGAAAACACTGCAAAAACGATCTAGAAATAAGTAAAAATTTCTTAAATTAGGTGTATTCACCATTAATTCGAGTAGGTAAATGAGATAGTTCGCCAATGGAATTATTAATTTTACTCTTAAAATAAGATCATTGGATAAAATGCACTAATATGCGCTTGAAATAAGAATGCAATTGTGTTTTCTTATGTTAAAGTGTAAATTGTCTCTTTTACCTCCTCAATTCAAGAACAAATGCACTTATTTTAAGAAATAATGACATTTTTTGCAGTGAAACCTGCTTGCGACAACTTAACCAAAAGGTTTATTTTAACATAAACCACTGCACTAATGTTTCAAATTTTAAAAAGCTTCCTATACAGGAAGAAAGCTAAAAACACACAAATGACAGATATATTTGAACAATTATTTAACTGAATTCACAAACTTTGTTTTAGCAGGGAACAAAACAAATCAGTTTTAAAGCCCCAACATAACCAGTGCTAAGTCTTTTTCGCAGCTATTTTTCTTTGTATGGTTTTCTTAGTATGTTTGATTTGGTGATAAGTGGAGGCGTTGCAGAGACAAGGGTGGAACTAAACTGAGAAATACCGCCTGTTTCTCCGTAACTCGATTTTGACGCTTTGTGTTTCGCTCTTCGCATGGGCGACTCCACTGCCTTAATTCCCATCGTTCCGAGCTTGAATCGCTTCTTGTTCCCTGGTACTGGTTTTAGCCATGGAGAAAACTCTTGGCTGGAGCCAATTTTGGTTACATTTATACTTGCTCATAATTCCAGACAAAAAGTTAATGGCGCATCTGCCAAATGTCCCGGCCGCAACAACGCTTTTATTGGTTCCGCTATCGAGACGGAACCAATAATGGCAAGCCATTATTTTTTTTTAAATAAAAAAAAAATAATTGTCAATTTTAACGTTTATTTAAATTACAAAAATAAATCGTAATAAAAATAATCCTATTTATGATGTTTTAAAAAATTAAGACCTACGAAAGAATAATTTAAGACATTTTAATACCAATTAAGGCCTTAGTTTTATTTTGAAGAATTCAATTACTTTTAAGACATTTTAAAGGAATAGTACACCCAAAACATAATTAGCCTTCATTTTCTACTCACCCCCATGCTGAACAACACTCTGGAGTACTTTTTTGATATCTCAAATGCATCTGGAGATCTGGGAGGCTTCTTGCTGTCTGCTCTGCTGACATTCAAATAATGGAGGTCTATGGCGCCCGAGGCAGAAAGGTCCATAAAAGTCCACAAAAAACGTGTCAATATTCCTCCATACTGCTCGTCCAATGTATTCCAAGTGTCCTGAGTGGGTAGCGTCCAGAATTTACTCGAAACGAAGTCATTTAGAATGTTTTTAGAGCATAAACAGTAGTGTATAGGATTTCCTGAAAGCGCGTTCACGACGCTACGGAAGCCGGCAGACCAAACCAGATGAAAGTGCGCATTCAGCTCGGCAAAGAACTCATGCTCTTCCTCAACACTGAAGTCCTCAGACATTTTTCTTTCGTTGTTTGTTTCTTTGCACAGGTAAACAGCACATTTCTTCTTCTACGCTTGCATTATTGGCAGAGCAGACGCTGAATGCGCACTTTCAACTGGTTTGGTCTGCCGGTTTCCGTAGACTCGTGAACGCGCTTTCAGGAAATCCTATAAACTACTGTTTATGCTCTAAAAACATTCTAAATGACTTCGTTTCGAGTAAATTCTGGATGCTACCCACTCAGGACACTTGGAATACATTGGACGAGCAGTATGGAGGAATATTGACACGTTTTTTGTGGACTTTTATGGACCTTTCTGCCTCGGGCACCATAGACCTCCATTATTTGAATGTCAGCAGACAGCAAGAAGCCTCCCAGATCTCCAGATGCATTTGAGATATCAAAAAAGTACTCCAGGGTATTGTTCAGCATGGGGGTGAGTAGAAAATGAAGGCTAATCATGTTTTGGGTGTACTATTCCTTTAAGGACCCGCGGGAACCCTGTTTTAACAAAGCTTTAAGGTTTTTTTAGATATAGAAGAGCATTAAACAGCTGGCCTGGATCTATCAGTCTATACAGTAGTGGCGAAATGTTGGTTTTTAAACCTTTATGGGCAAGTTACTGTAAATGATCACTTAGATACCCTTACAAATGGAGTTATGGTTTAGAAGCACAAGATCTATATCCAGCCATTCAGCAAAGATACGGGTACGTGGTTGTACATCTTATTTGGGCATTTTACCAGTTAGATGAACCCTTGAATGATATATTACCTACTGGAATTTATATTGAACAAAAGTAAACATGTTAAGAAAAAAAGGTAAAAAGCTAAATAAAAAGTTGAAAAGTTAATAAGCCAAGTTTAAAAAGGAAAAAATTTAAGTCCCTGAATCAGCGTTAAGCTTCTTCTTCTTGTTTACTACTGGTGGTTGGCTTTGGTCGCAGTACCGCCACCTTCTGCTCTGGAGTGTAAACGCTTCGCCTATGAGAAAAAGGAGAACCGAACGAAACACACGTGAATCGAACCGAGACAGTCAAATCGAACCGAGACAGTCAAACCGAACGGTTCGGACGGTTTTCATAAAACGTTCCATCCCTACAGCATGCAGATATTGATGTCTCCCACTATAAGCTTATTTCAACCAACATGAGTTGGCTCAATATTAAAGGGGAAAGTATCAATTTGTGAGGAAAGTCAGACGGATTTGAAAGCTGTGCTAGATTGGTGGAGTGGCGGCCTAGTAATTAGGGCATAAAGCTTGGAATCCTGAGGTTCTGAGTTGGAGCCCCACTCCCACAGACTGCCACTTTGGGTCTCTGAGCAAAGACCCTTAACCCCTGATTGTTCCCCGGGCGCCCCACGATGGCAGCCCACTGCTCCCCAAGGGGATGGGTTAAATGCAGAGATAAATTTCTCCAAAGTAAGATCAATAAAGTCCTATTATAGATTCCAATGAAGTCCAAAATGTTTCCAAATTGGTTTGGACTCTACCAAGAAGGAAATTTGGCAATAATCTTGTTGGTGTTTTTCATAGACCAGATCTTAGGGCAATGTAGGGGAAAAATGGAGTCTGGTCTGGGTCTTGGGGTCTTTGTCTTCAAGCGGCTCCAGGTCTAGACTGTTAGCATGCTCTTAAATATCAGAGTGTCTCCATGGTTCTTTACCAGATAAAAGGAGATTCTGTCCTCAAGGAGCTCAATAACATTGGTGCCTTGTTCAGGAATGATGGCTGAACTAGATGGAGTACGGACAGATATTGTGGGGCTTCAGGAATGAGGGCGTTGCTAAGATTCTGCCGCATCATTAAACCAAAAATGGGGTCATGAACAAAAACTCAGATCCTTGTCCAGGTGGAACTGCAGGAATCAGGATGAGGAACTTAGTCATTTGGAGCTTTAAAGTAGAGTAGGGCTGGGTATTGTTCAAAAACTTTCGGTTCCGGTACCAATACCGATACCTTCACTTCGATACCGGTTCCTGAACGATACTTTTTTCGATACCAGTTTTATAATATCAATTCGAAGAAAAAGAAAATTACACAACATAAAAAATTACAAATCTTGAGTTTTATTTTAAACTCTGATTTTTCCGTTTACATTTTTCCTCTTACATAAAAAAAAAATTTCAGTGTCTAATATTCACTGTTACATTGTGAGGACCTTTTTACTTAGCAGTTTTCCTTTAGAAAAATGACCATGTCTGACAAACAAGCCCGTTGAATGGGATCCTACTGACAGCGCACCGCTGGTATGTGGGGGTCTGAGCGGCTCCGACAGAAATATTGGTAGGCAGGATGAACTGACTGCACTGATTAAGTTTTCAGGTGGATTTTCCCACTTAAAAACATAATAAAACTACTTTATTCCCACTGATCACAGCAAATATAGCTGCAAGGCAGAAAAAAAGGATAGAGTAGCTCCGCCCAACGCGCGTCTGACCCACTTTTCGACTGCGCAGCCAGAGCAGCAAAGCTTCTTCAGCAGCGCGTCAGAAACTGGTTCAAGCAGCAAAAAATGAAGCAGCAGACGTGATTTTGCTGGCCCTGCTGCGTCCAGTTTGAAAGCAGCATGATTCACTCCGCTCTGGCTTTGCTCTGCCCGCGGGCTGCTGAGAGGAGGATGGTCGCGCCGGCTGCGGTCCGCTCTTTTTGCAGTCAAACACCGAGCAACTTTCTGCTCTTAAATTGTTTCCGTGCACGATGTATTGCATTGCGCACTATTAGCATCAGTCTTAATAAAGTAAAGCCGCACTTTTGACCTGGGGGGCATTTTAAAGGGGTTCCACGACGCTCGCAACCAGTTCACAACAGATACACATGAACCCTGGCTGTAGGCGGGACCACCTGTGTATTTTTCCTGGATGACGCAATCACGTTAAGTGTTACAGCCAATCACCGAAACTTGGTACCGAAAGACGAGGCATGTTTCGATACTCTGTAGAACCGAAGCATTTCGGTCGGTACCATAAAAGAACCAAAGTTCGGTACCCAGCCCTAGAGTCACCTGCTCCTCTTTTTTAAAAGGATTCAACAGATTTGGACCATCTGACCGGGACACCCCCTAAAGTTCTTGGCTTTGATGTTTTCTGGGCATATTTATTATGTAGGAAACCCCCAGAACTTAAATTGGAAAAAACGATCTAGATATAAGTAAAATTTCTTAAATTACGTGTATTTACCCTTAATTTGAGTAGGTAAATGAGATAGTTTGCATTGGAATGAGTATTTGCACTCTTAAAAAAAGATAATTACATAATATGCGCTTGAAATAAGACAATGCGATTGTGTTTTCTTATTTTAAGTATAAATTGTCTTGTTCCATTGACAAAATGTCTCTTTTACCTCCTAAATCCAAGAACAAATGCACTTATTTTAAGAAAAAATGACTTTTCCAGTACTGCTTCTGGCCTGGTGGGTCCTTAGGAACCCCCTGAAGTAGCTGCAGAGTCACAGGTTAGAGGAAAGTGTGGGTTTCCCTTGTGGAAGTGTTATTGTCTCCAAACATCATTACAGTGAAAAATAAAGGATCTAATTTTCTTCTCATATTAAGGAACACCTCAGTCTCTTTTAAAACAATGACCAAGAACCACATCTTCAAGTTTAGTTCAGTTTGATTTTTGGGATAAAAACTTTTAAAGTTGGAGCTCTGGAAGCTCTCTGGTTCCTCCTCTTTATGTCAGTTTGTTCAGGGAAACAGAGAACACGAGGAAACAAGAATCCTCATCTCACCCTTTTCATCATTTCACCAACTTCCTGCAAGTTTCTGTAACTTTCTTCCACAGTGTCGGCGCCTGAATTAGCATATAAAGAAACAAAGAGGATGCTCCCAGAGAGGCCTGTCCTTCTGCCGTCAGAGTTCCTCTCCCAGTCTATTAAGAAACAGGCCAAATTTCTCACCAAAGTTTCTGAAGCAGGATTTCAGCGGTGCAGCAGAGGATTAGGACACTCCTGCTTTAGGATCAAATTGCAATAATTAGGTAGAACACGAAGCCAAAACACGTCGGAAGTTGACACGGGCGCAGACGTGCAACACACACAAACGCCTGCTCTTCGGGAAGAAATCAAAAAAAGAAAAAAAAAATGATTTCATTTCATTTCAAGCAGATTCTGGGAATGAGAGAAATCCCGGATACTGTGGGGCCTTTTCAGCACTGCCAGTTAATCTCCTCAAGGAGAAATGCAAGATGACAATGGCAAAGCACCTCCAATAATTGGTTCCAACAGGCTTACCGTATTAAAACCTGAAATGAGTTCTTCCCCTTTTAAGTATGATCCATTATTTCAATCCGGGGGAGAAAATTCTGTCTTTGAGAATATTAATAACTCCCAACCACGCAGCGACATGAAACAACCGCCGCCTCCTCCACGCTCCCTCGTCCTAAAAGCTGTGTACCTGGCACCGCGGCAAAGGTCCCACCAAGGACGGGCACTTGAAAGCTTTGGTCCTCCCTCTGTCCCCCCCCCCCCCCCCCCCCCCCCCCCCCCCCCCTCGCCTGTCTCAGGCTTCAGAGCCATCTTGAAGAAGACCTTGAGGCCCCCTTTGTCGTCTTCCCTTGAAACAAAACAAATAGAATTCAGGTCTTTTGATTGGCTCCAGCGAGCGGATCTCTCCACGTTTTCCTCGCCCGCCATGCGAGCCAGAAGTAGTGACTTCAGACGAGACGCTCCTTCTTCTCGGCGCTGATATGAGACCGGCAGGTCTTAGGAGTACGGCTCCAAACTTTCTCCTCAAATTCAACCTTGTTACAAAACACAGAGCGTTAAAAAGTTAATGTGGCCGCCTCAGAGCACGGCTCGGCTTATTATTAAGCTGGAAGATACACCTTTTGCAGCAGGATTGTTTTCTCTTCTCACACTGACAGGAGATTAGTTGAATATTTTTGATTATGTCTCCGCCGTCCCGGGGGAAATTTGTGGGGCAAGGCGGCGGATGACACGTTCCTCTCTGCGTTTTCCTGCATGAATTTAAAAAAACCGTGGCATTCCACCGCACCTCTGCAGGAACAAACACAAAGTGGGATCCAGTGCAGCGAAGAGATGAAAAAGCGTGATGAAAAGAAGAAGAGAAAACATTAATAAAAACATCAAGCGAGGGTATTTGTTGTTTGACTGCTGCGTGCGTCTTTACACAAGCTTGCATCATTACGGGTTGTTTAGTCTGCAGATCAAGCCAAGGAGCGTTCACATCACCAGGCGTCAGAAAAGCTTTTAAGCACTTTATTCAGATAAGCCTTCTTTGATAGAAGATCCACGCATGGGCGAAGAAAACACAACAACCGACATCTGCTCAGCAACTTTCCCCCCCCTCCATCTTGGGGCAATGTTGCCAGTTGAAATAGTTTGTTTTTGTTTGTTGGGGAGCAGATCCCAACAATGCTGCACAGGAAAATGAATGCGCTCCACCATCTGAGCGGGAATCATACTGCTGAGCGTCTATATGGAGAGGAAACAACAGATGAACGTCGAGAGGAAGAAAGGCCTTCGTGTGGGATCTGAGTATTCACTTAGGCTCACCATACACCAGATCAAAGAGAACATGTGGAAATATGGTGCATTTTAATATAAAATATTTAGAAAAGAAGAAAATTACTTTCTACACATTCTTCTTTTTAAACATATTGATAGAAAACAACAAAGCCTCCAATATTGTTTTGTTTTCAAAAGTGGCTCCAATGAGCAGAAACTAACGAAATTGCAAATAAATCTAGATGGAAATGTTTCCCAATGTGTCCCTTATTTTATCATTGTTTGATTCAATATCGCCAAAATTTTATATTTTCTAACAGAACAGGTTACATTTTGCTTTATGATAAAATCACTATTTCTAAGAAGTTCAATAAGCTGAATGGACAGGAGTAATGCCCAACATACTGAAAAGCTGACTGACGTTGGAAAGTAACAAAATACATTTACTTGATTGCTGTACTTGGAGTCGTAGGGAAGCCATATTTAAATTTCAAATCATTCTGGCTTAAACATGTATATAAAATTTATTTTTTATCAGACCATAGTTAGTTTGAAAATTTCAATTTTTAAAATCTGTTTTTTTCTTTCTTTGTTATTTTATGTTAGTTCTACGTCAGCTTGAACACCTAAATTCGTAACCGGACTCCGCCAGATGGATTCGCTCCGCATATCCATCTGAAACCTTCCGTTGAAGTAATTTTGGGAAGGGGCGAAAATACTGGTTAGCTGATTGGCCTATGTTGGTGATAGACGGGCCAAATAAACCAATCAGATCAACGAAGCATATGATGTACTAACAGAGCGATGACGAAGAACAGCCAATTGATAGATCAAACTCTTGCCGAAACCAGTCGGGAGAAGAGCAAAAACATCTTTTCCTCTGAGAAAAGCCTCCAGAGCAGTGTTTTGCTCTTCTTTCAGTGAAGAAATACAGTGTAATTCCAATAAAACTTGCTCGATAGCCACGCTAACGCTAGTTTCATCGGCTGAAGCCGCCATGTTCTTTAGACTGAACTGTCGCGCTTCTCGTTGCGTCACACCTCAACCCGCCTCAAAGATGATTGGACGTTCGTTTGGCTAAGCCCTTACCACTCAGTTTGGAAACCACTGATTTAGAGATTTGCATGACGTTCCACAAATGTGAGAAACTCAGGGCAGATATTATATGCATTTAATAAAGAGGTTAGTTGTTGCCATTTGGCCAAGTTGTTTAGTAGGATTAGTTCTTAAAGCAGAGTAAAAGTTTCTTTGTGGTAATAGATTCAACCTTAAATTGTGAGGAGAACCAAGACACTCTTGTTTTATTTTTGGTTTGTTTTTGAATAATAAATAAAGATCAAAACAGCTGTCATTTTCTTTGTGGCGTTTTAATGTGAAATTTCTTTACATGTGTAGAATCTATAGCAGTTGGTTCTACGCATCAATACATCAGGTGGTTTCTGAATGTTACAAGGTTCTTTAAAATTATACAGAAATGTACTGATATTAAAAAATGTACTTGCCTTTTTGAATACTTAAGTATTTTCAAAAGTGAGTACTTCAATACTTTTACCTGAGTAGAATATTGAGTAACTTTAACTTGTAATTTCGTAAGATTTTACTATGAGCATCAACATTTTTACTCAAGTAGTACTGTTAAGTACTTTGGTCATTGGAGTAACTAAGCAGGGACTGAGGGTTGGACAGATCACCAAACCCAGGAAACAGGTTGCTTTGTAGATCTACATGCACAGAGAACAAGGAATCCCAGAGCATCCATATTTTCCATCGTAGCACATGGAACAAAAACTTAATCCTACCCAATACAGGAGAGACACTTTCCATTACTAAGAAGACGAATCTAAAGTCTCCTCTGCAAACATCTATTCAGTGCAGGTTAGGAATCCCTCCCATTAACAAAGATGGAGTATTCCCAGCAGCTTTACATCCTTTCCAGCAGCAGCGTGCTGGTTAAAAACACCGTGGCATGCAAACGGGTCATTTAGACCTGCGTCTCGTGTCGCAAACAGCAGGAGCCGCTTCCCTTCGCTTGCAGTTTTCCACCACGTCTGTGATTTCGTCCAACTGTTAGAAAACGGGAGGGTGCGATCCGCCCGTCGTTACAACAGGCGGGCGAAAATTAAACACTCCAAACACGAGTGCACATTAACACCCAGAGAGCAATTAAGCACAATGTGGCTGCCTTACATCAGGTAGAAGCACAAGCTTTCTGCCGTGTGCTTTCAGATGTTATTATCTGGAGAGAAAAACAGGACTACACCGTGCACAGGTGCTGGCCTAAATTGCTTAACTGAGTAAATCTCTAATTTCTTTGCCTCCTATAGCTGCGGCAACGGCCTTCATGCAGAAAACGTTGGCTGCTTATGGCCTACAGAGGAGATATGATGTCAAACGGCCAATCTGCACTTCAATTTACAGGGTAAGGAGGTTGCTCTTTATGTTGAAGGCAACTTCCTGTCTGTAAGGATAATAAATTCACTAGAAGCCAATTTGGCATGAAAATGAAGATAGATTGAAGTCAGAATCGCAGCAAAGACTTCAATAGATTCATTAAAGGCATAAAACTGTTTATTAGAACCAATAGAGAACGATTTTTAGGCCAGTCTTATAACATGGTTGGGGTTCTGTTGACATGGGGGAGATCCATCTGTGGTCCTACTGAGCTGTTCGTGATATCAACCTTCAGTCCGTTTACCAGAATTTCCCCATTGTGGTAGCCTGATAAACCAGACTAAATATGAGATTAAATGTGTAATTTAGTCTGGCCTCGATGAATGAGACATCAAAAGATTGTTCAATAGAACAACCCGTTGTTTTTCAAACAATGTCTGTGCCTATTGGCCAACACTCTGACCAATAAAAGCAAGTGACTATGACGTAGTAACCGCGATAGAAAGCGCTTACTACTGGGAGTGGAAACATACAGCTTGTCGGTAAAACAGCGAATGCGTCCTTCTTAAAAGTTAATGAGCGTAGAGCCTCTTCTTGCTCACGTTTCAACGAAACAGCCTAATCCTTCCAAAACCGATTCCAAAGCCGAGTCAAACGAGAACGGTTCAGTAGTTGTTGCCATCTTCCTTGTTGTGCTTTCTCCAGCGTCGCGCAGCTTTATCGTTCCGCCCGCTTTGCATCGAAAAATTCAAAACACATCTCTGCGTTGTGACTGGCCCGCCAGTTCTAGGGCCTGGGGCATTGATCGAGGCTAGACCCACTCACAGGCAAACATGATTTAGTTTACTAGGCTACCATTGTGGGACAATGATAGCCATTCTATTCTATTTGCACCATCCTTGTTAGGTGTGTTTGGCTAATATACAAGATCTGACAATAAAACAATGTTTTTGTGAACTAAAAATTTTTTTTTTTTTTTTACTATTTTAAAGATATTCTCTAAAAACGAAAAATGTATTTTTTTCCAAATACTTTAGTAATGATGTTTGATAGTTTTTTAACCTCTGTTTGCTGGATAACTGTGGAAGCGGACGCTTTCCTTATGCTCCCTAAAATGACTGGAAAATCCTCTTTGGATTCTAGCCATTATAGAAGGTCTGTCCTCATTACATATGCAGTAAAACGTACGTAGTTCACATGGTGGTGGCAGTGTTATGGCTGGGGCTGCTTTGCTGCTTCAGGACCAGGTTAGATCTGGGTTATGCAGCATCCAAATTAACCCCCATTCTGAAGACTCTGGCTTTTACTTTGGCCTCGTCAAAGTCAGAAGTCGAATTCAGCTTACATGCTGAGGCATGGCCTTAAATAGGCCGTCCATGATGGAAAACCCTTCAAAACTGGTCAGGTTAAAATTCCTCCACTGTGTTTGTAAGGCGGAGTAACCAGTTGGCAGGTTTGGGAGATGATTACCAGGGCTCGATGTTAACTGTCGCCCTATCTCCCGGGGCAAGTAGTTTTTATTGTTGGGAGAGTACAAATGATCGCAAAAAAAATTAGGCCTATTTATCACTCAAAATTACTTTCGACATTCGATGAAAACGACCCAGAAGCGTTGCCGGCGCCATTTCTGTTGTTTTGTATTATTATCGCGTGATTTGAAAAAGCCGGGTTATTTTCCGCCAGATGGCGTCATTTTTGTCCACCTAGCGGTAATTTTGATGTAGTTACCAAAACGACCAACGGCTGCATTTATTTTGTCAGGGTAAACTAATCCTGAGTCAGTTAAAAGTCAGGGAATTCTGAAATTATGTGGAAACCCCGTATAAAATAACAATGTATAATGATTCTCTAGAAAAGCCACATTATATTAATATTATTATCTTGTATAAACATACCGTGACTCTAAAATAAAAGTTATTCATTTGTGACATTGACTTCCGTCTTGTGATTTATCTTAAGTTTTTAACCTGTCAAGTTTTTTTTTTTTGATTTTTAACATTACAATTTATATTTTTCCAAGCACAAAACAGTTTAAATCAAAGTTTAGTTTGAAAAGAATGTGCAGGAAGCATTGAAAAGCATGTTAACGCGGTAATGTAGGCTTGAGTTCATTATCTGACGCATGCATATACACACCAGGAACCTGGAAACTTAAAAAATACTGAATTACAAAAAACATGTTACATTGATATATATACAAAAATGAATATTAGGAACCATATGAAACATTATACTGGGCAAGTAAAAATTGTTTCTGGGCAAATGAAATGTGAAAGTCACTTGCCAAAAAGGGCAAGGGGTAAAAATCCTTAACGTCAACCCCTGGTTACTTTTTCACACAACAGACTCTCTAACATAAAACAAAACTAATCATTTAAAAAAGACAATTTCTGTTTTTATTCAACTCTTTAAACCTATTCTCAGGACTTTATTTAAAAAGTGAGCTCCAAATCCGAGGAATATTATCATGCAAAGCCCCATAGTGGGAAAGGAGCACCTCACGTGGATGTAAAGGACGGTTTGGCACACTGAGGAGGATCCAGATGTGAACGCGTGTGACACATCTGACTGAGGTAGTCACTTTCTGCTCCGAGCTGCTGCTCCAGTGTTCCAGCTCGCGTCACGTGTCCTCTCCACTGGATCACGGCTGATCCCCCCCCCACACCTCCACAGCGAGACGACAGGCCCACTCGGCGCCCTAAAGTGGCTCTGATTGCGGCGAGCGATTCTCCACCACCTTTCCTCTCTCCGTCGTACGGCGGCGCGCCTCGCTCCGTCCTGGGGCCGAGCTGTCATATCAGATCTGGTCATCGCAGGAGCGAGATAATATGTCAGATTAAATATGTATGGGTGAATTAGGGCCATCTCAAGTATTATATCATTTAAATTCAAATCGCTCCATCGCTCCGTACGTCTCATTACGATGCTTGAGAAATTAGCAGATAAAAACACTGTCACACGGGGCTGATATTAGGGCTAATTTAACCCCCCTTGAATTCCTCTTTCACACTTTATTGTAGAAAATGAAGAAGAGCTACCTATCAAAGCTGCCTGATATTAGAGTTGTACAAAATTGAGCTGTCCACCTTTTGAAAAATCACCCCACCTTCTCCTCCCAAATTAAAATTCGAAGCGAAAAAAACCCCTCCGGAGCGTATTTCAGAGGCTGGTCTATCTGAAGACCTTTGTGTCTCGTCTTCAAAGACGCCACGCAGCAGGTCTCCCGGCTTTCCCTCATCACCGGAAAAACACTCGGCATTTTTTTTATCCAGAACCCAGATGATATTTGACATTTCCCGCCCGACGGGAGCAGAGATATGAAGTCGAACCTCTTCAGGTCTGCAGACGAGTCTGATCGGGGTAATGAAAACACAAGAACAGGCGCAACAAGAGGCCATCAGCGCCGAGCGCCAGGTGGTGATCTGTGCAAATGTGAGTAAAATCTTTGAATCACAGCTGTGTGCTTAAACTAATACTTTTTTTATATATATATTTATATGGTGCGGCAAGAAAAATAATAAAAGCAAACTTTTAACTAACTACAGTAAAGGAAAACTTTAGATTTGGGAGAATAAAACCATCACAAACTGGCGCAGTATCCACACCTTCTATCACTGAGTTACATCTACTTTATTTGATGCAGTTTTGAAATGGTTCTTACGGAAGACGATTAGGGCCAGTGAAAAAAAAAAAAAAAAAAGTTTCAGTATTTCAGTTTAGTATGGGAAAAAAGTCCGAATTCTGAGATTAAAGTCAGAATTCTGAGATTAAAGTCAGAATTCTGAGATTAAAGTCAGAATTCTGAGATTAAAGTCAGAATTCTGAGATTAAAGTCGGAATTCTGAGATTAAAGTCAGAATTCTGAGATTAAAGTCAGAATTCTGAGATTAAAGTCGGAATTCTGAGATTAAAGTCAGAATTCTGAGATTAAAGTCAGAATTCTGAGATTAAAGTCGGAATTCTGAGATTAAAGTCAGAATTCTGAGAAAAAAGTCAGAATTCTGAGATTAAAGTCAGAATTCTGACTTTAATCTCAGAATTCTGAGATTAAAGTCAGAATTCTGAGAAAAAAGTCAGAATTCTGAAATTAAAGTCAGAATTCTGAGATTAAAGTCAGAATTCTGAGATTAAAGTCAGAATTCTGAGATTAAAGTCAGAATTCTGAGAAAAAAGTCAGAATTCTGAAATTAAAGTCAGAATTCTGAGATTAAAGTCAGAATTCTGAGATTAAAGTCAGAATTCTGAGAATGTTAAACTGAAATAAAATTAAAAAATCAGTTAACTTTTTTTTTTCCAGAGGCCCTAATCCTCTTCCGTAGGTTCTTGCTCTTTAAAGACTCAAAATAATTCCACCTTAGGAACACCTGCCATTAAATGTTTGAGGAAAAAGTCTTTACATGTGACTGTGGAAGATGTTAAATCTACTCTTCTTTGCTGAATTGCTGGATTTCAGCTACATTTGAGGGTTTCCAAGCATGAACTGTTGGTTCAAAGCCAAACCATGTCAAGCCCAGACTTTGACTAGGCCACTCAGAAACAGTCGCTTAAGTATAAAGGGGTTTTCTCAGATCACTAAACTACTACTGAACCCACGTCAGCTAGAATTTATGATGTTTTTCAGTAGTTTTCTTTAATAGTTTCCTCTCGAAAGCAGGTGTGAAAGTTCATCCAAACTCTGTTGACTCTTAGTCGTTCAATAAATTTCAGCTTTTCTTCTCATAAGTCCACAGAATATTTTCCCAAAGTCTTCAGGGTCAATTTTATATCAGTGTACTTTTTACTACAAAACTAAACCTACACTATAGTCCTTTACATGTAATATTCATAAAAGGGAGCAGGAAACCGCAGCCAGCCTGACCGATTTAAGGGGCTATCAGTGGGATTCTCAGAGCTGTCTACCACTTGGATGCGACAAAAAAAAAAAACAAGAATCCTCCAAACATTCCATCCGTTTTCCTCCACCTTATCTCGGTCCAGGTCGTGAAAGCAGTAGTCAAAGCAGAGATTCCCAATCCACACACACCTCCTCCAGCTGTTCTGGGGGGGACCCCAGGCCCTCTCAGAGACTTAAGGGCAGATTAGACTTCTGCAACCGCACACATCAAATGCCGCTTTGATCTGGTCGCAAACAAGTTTTGCTGGTATGCTCCTGCACCGTCTGTCTGGAAGCCATTAGCTGCGGGGCCGGTCCCGATCCAGAACCAGCCGGGGACGGAGCGTCTGAACCCGACGTTATGCTTCCAGACACACGGAAAGGCAAAAATATATAAAGGCTCAAAATTAAATAGCCTCATCAGGCTAATGTAGTAAAACATTTTCACAAAGAACTTCAGTCACTGGGTCACATGACCTGGAAGCTATTGAAGGAAAGTCCCAACTTTTGTCTTGAAAAACCTCTTAAAAATTGAAAATAGCTTAAAATTGCATAAAAACAAATGTGCCTTACATATGTTATGTATTGGCATGATTTTATATTATTTTCGTCTTAGCTGGTCATAAGGAATTTATAGATTTTTGTTTCTCAAGAGTGATTGGTTCAAGGATTTGTTGACGGTCCCTAACTGCACCGTGTGTGGGAGGAGGGACCAGCTAAGAGACGCTGGCCGACATTGGAGTCCCTCATTCGGATCAACCATGTTCCTGATCCCGCTGAGCTTGAATATCCAATATCTAACTTCAAACCAACTTCACCGCGGAACTGACGGCTCGGTTCTGCTGCACTGTAGTCGACCAGAATCCCGGACGATTTTGAAATTCCACCCGGACATTTTTTTAGGTGTGAAAAGTAGGACAATACTGGGAAAAAGAGGACTCTGAGTTATTTCCCCTCCTCCAAACATTAAAGCAGAATCAAGGCTTTATTTTACATAGATATCATTACTAAGGTCAGGTAATAAATGAGGTGATGAATCAGAACCACTTCATAGAAACATTTTGGTATAAAAACAGCAATCAGGAAACTAAAGCGATGTTTACACCTGACATTACTGTAACTCTGAAACCGATCCCCCGCCAACGCCACCTCTCCTTTTCCTGAAGGTCAATAGAGCTTTAATAACAAAGTCCACGAATAAATGAGGGGCGAACGGCGTCGATTCAGCTGGGTACGGCTCCTCGCTCCTTAAGGTGAGGTATTAGCAAAGCTTATTTATTTTCATTTCCGCGGCTTTTATTCGCCTCCTCTCCCCTGTGGTAAAGCGATGGCTGATTTCTGCCATGATTCCCCTCCTTTATTTTAATACCCTTTTTACTCATCATACAGACATTAGAAGCCCCCCCCCCATCCAGCCATCCTTCTGAAATAATGTAACTGGGGCTCACACAGGAGAGTGGGGCGACCACAGGGAGGACTGCAAACTGGCTTTCTTCTTCCCTGCAGTTAATTGGTGTACAGCAATGTGCATATATGATAACAGCGCCGTACACACACCCACCTCCCCAACAAGGAAAAGGGAGGTTAATTAATGTAAGGGGCTGCATGTTCGCTGAGATGCAGAGTTTAGTAAACCGCCTCTGCCACCTCCTCCCTCCTCCTGCTCCTCTCCATCAATCCCCGCCCCCCCCCCCCTCTCTACCCCATATCCCCTGCCGCCGTAAGAGCCTTGATTCTTCGCTAATGACCTAGTTCTTTTAATGAGCGGTATTAACCCCTGGCTACAGTCGCCCAGGTCTTAATTGTCAAGCCAGGCTGAAACGTAGGAGACGCAGGAGTCCCTCCGCCGTCAGCAGGTAGACATTAGCACGCCTCATCACCGGGGCCTCGGGAAGAAATGACTTTAGAAATAAAGAAAATAAAACAACAAGGTGGCTGCGGCTGCTTGGTTTCCCCTCGTTTTCCTGCCATGATGATGATGATGATGATCCGCCCCTTTCACCCCATTTTTTCTTTTTTTTTTTTTTTTGGGCCCCATCTCCTGCTGTGACCAGAGTGGGGAGGAGACGCAGCGTGCAGAAAAATATATCAAAATATAATCAGAGTGTGTATCTGTGTGAGAAACCTGCAAACTCATTAGGACACTTTGGTTTAAAAAAAAAAAAAAAAAAAGAGGCAAACCGGGTCCTTTCATTTACAGAATCCCTGATTAAAAATTCCCCTTTATGTCGCTCCCCAAGAGGTGGGTTTTAAAATTCAAACACTATTTACTATTAAGCACAATATAAAATAAATCCAATAACGAGATATAGAAATATAGACACCTAATTAGCACGAGGACGCCACGCGGCTGCCTCATGAAAAGCTAATGGCTTTAATGAAGAAAAAGTCCAAAATAGCAAGAGATTCGTTCGGATGCAGCTCGTCGCACGTGACTGGAAACAGAGAGATGAAAGACATGAAATCTGAGACCTTTGAAGGAAATTTAAACGGCTTTTTGTCGCCACGCCGCCTCTGAAAGAAGCATTTGTCTGGTATTTATTGCGATTTGAAGTAATCGACAAACTGCAAGTAACAAATCTGCAAAGTGTGGAGTGGCATTTATACTCCCCCTTTCCCTTGATTGCTCTAAATAAAATCCAGGGCAGCCGCATTCTACTTAAGTTTGATGAGATCTGTTTTCAACAAGCAGCAGGTGTTTGCTCTAAGGGAACTTTGGAGGAGCTGCAGAGATCAAGAACTCGGGAAAGAAGAATGGGGGATAACTGTCATGTCTTTTTAAAGTCATAGGGAAGTCATATTTACTTGTCAAATCATTCTGGCTTATACATGTATATAAATGTACTCTTTATCAGACTATATTGTCCCAAAAGTTAGAATATTTCTATTTTTTAAAAATCCTGTCTTAAAATCTTTTTTTTTTTCCTTACTTTATGCAGGCCAGTTAGGTATAGGTCAGCATGAATACAAGTTCGGCCAATCATATATCAACGGTCATCTGTTAATCAATTTTTTCAGTCATAGCATCTTGATTCATATGTCGCAGATAATATACGCAACGGTCTGAATAAGAAATCAGAATAATTTCCTTTCCCATCGAGTTCCGTCCCAGTGTTCACGGGGATGGACGTCTGTGTCTTCAGCAGGCATAGAGCTAACAGAACTGGCAGCGTTGCGAGGCAAGGGCTCAAACATGGACGGCTGGAAGCCTTCTACACCAAACCAAGCTTCTGCCGCCCTGGCGTCCTCTTCCACAACATCTTCGTCCCCGCTTTCCTCCTCTAAATAAAAAATGTATTATGGAGGAGACTCATCCTTGACCTACGACACTAAACTCTCGTCCTCTTGCATGTTTCCGCTGTCCATAGCGTTCCTTGACATTGTCGTTGCTAAGTGCTACTTGGTACTAATGTAATTTCCCTTTGGGAACCTGCTAGCACTAAGTTGCTAACTGGCTAGCAAGATGCTTCCACATCCAAGATGTTCGGTTACAACCAAACTTGCTTCCTTGATAAGCGACAATCACTCGTGTAAAGTCTGGCACCAATCGGGAAATTCGGATATAGAACGATTGGAACAACCGTTTCCCTACGACTTTAAAAAGAAAAAAAGAGAAGCTGCTGATGTAGGATGAGACTAAAACGTGAAGCATTGCACCACACACCTGGGGGCGGGGGGGGGGGTCTTCCCCGTCTAGTCGATCAACAGTACTACGATCACCAGTGATTACGATGTGGTGCTTGAAATCGAAGGATATTCCTGAGCTACAATGGCCGAGTCAAAGTCTAGATCTAAATCAAGGTGCAAAACATGAAAGCTGGTGTTCAAAGAGGCTCTTAAGGGCTGGTTATACCCCAGCAGCAGCGTGTCGCAGTTAGCTTGTCGCAGGTATGTCGCAGATATTTTTGATTTACGCCCAATTTTTAAGCGTGGCCTTCGCTATGTTATTCCACGCAAGAGGGACAACTACTAGCTAGGATTGTTGGTGTCCGTATTTCAGTTTGACGAGCTTGTCCGCCGTTTACACCCCCTCATCCAACACCAGACGACAAACGGTTCACCTGTGAGTGTTCCGAAAAGATGGGTGCTACTAACTAGCATCCTGCACGGTGTCAGCGATAGTGTCCGAGGTGTGCCAGGCGTTGTGGACGGCGCTACAGCCAGAGTTTCTGCAGGATATACCCATTGTATAGAGTGGATGGGGAATTGACCAATCAGAGACCACCTTTCTCTTCTCCCTGTGACAGTATTAGCGGCCACCTACAATTTTGGGGAGGTAAACCAGAGCGTCTGCGGAATATTTGCGTTAATTACGACCTGGTTTCTGAGCATAAAATGGGCAGAATTTACCATCAGCTTATATTTTAAGATGGCCGACAAAATTCTAAAAAACTAGGGCCCAAATATTCGTCTTTAAATAGAAACATCTGAAACCCCAACTAACTTTCCTTCACATTACTCTCATTAGCTCCTTTACACATTCATATTCATTCAAACCCCTTAGATAAGTGGTTTGTCAGAAAAATTTCAAAGTTTTATTGTTATTTAATGTTTAATGTTTCTATTGTAAAATAAAATGCCAAGAAATTGAGGGAAACCAGATAAACACCTGGAGAAACTTGAACGAACTTGAGAATTATGATTAAGTTCAAGATGGAGGAAGCCGGACAGATTAACCGCCCCCGTTGACCAAATATGGGCGTGTGCCGCACCCTCATCTTGTCAGGAAATGAGTCCATTTCCCATTAGGATGCTGCTGCTCTCGCTTTACAGCTGGGAGTATTAGCAGCAGTAAACCTCACTGTCAATCTGCAGCAGGGTGGAGACCCCGCTGTGTGTGTGTGTGTCTATTAATTTGTGCGTGCGGAATCGAGGAGCCTGCAGACTCGGCCAGCGGTCCGGTTGTTGCCGTGACAGCCCCGTTGGTCAGATGATGGGGAGGGGAGACCTTGACCCGAGCTGTCCAACCAACATCCAGCCCTGCAGCACTGGGACCAGCATGACAAGGGCAGAGGGAAGGGCAGACACTGATGCCTGTGCGCTTGTATATGGAAACGCTGCATCCTAAGCACAAAGGTTAGACACGGAAATGCTCATAAAGATGCAAGTTTTCAGCCTCAGAAGAGCAAGAAGTCCCCAAAACCTCCCTAAAAACAAAGGATAAGTGATGTATATCAAACACCTGACACACGCTGGCGCTGACTGAACATCGGCGCTGTCCGTTTGATGAATCTTCTTGCATGTTTCGCTTTAAAGTTTCCTACTTCTCCTGCCTGCAGGAGGCGGACGCAAATCTGACTCAACCGAAGCCAGGGGACTGAATGCATCATCTCTTTGAGGGTCAGGTTGTTTGGCCCTAACCAGGCTGGGTCTGGGTTATATCTGAGGCAGACAGTCTGACGTTTTCCTCCAAGGACAGACGAGTTGAACTTACCTTCAGAAAGAGCAAGGATTCAACGCATCAAACAGATCCTAGTGTCCTTTACATCCAATTATCTCAGAAAATTATAAATATACATTTACAGGAATCAAATGGTTTAAATAAAGCATACAAACTACATATTCTTAGATTTTTTGTAATGGATAATAAAAGAAAGAATGAATTAACTTGGAAAACTTCTTATTGATCTTGAACATGTGAACTGAGTGACATAAAGCACCTTAGGACACCTTCACGGCTCACGGTGCAGCATTGTTTATGGAGGAGGCGGGGAAATACAATGTCTCCAGTTTTCTTCCAGGGCTCTGCTCTCCAGAAGTAATGACACTGTACTTTTGTAAGGTTTGTCTTCTAAAAGCAATAAACGAGAATATCCTGCCTGAATGGGGTCTCTAAGAACCTTCACGGTAAATTTAAGGACAGGAGATCCGTGGATGCCTTAGGAGCCACCAAATGCCTTCCTTAAGCCCTCAGCGTTTCAAAGAGGGGGGGGAGTAGAAGAAGAAGATACTATTTCCTTTCTAACCCCCCCTCTTTCCTGCCATCGCCTTCCCATTTCGGTTTGAAGAAGCCGAGCGAGGGCCGTCATTACCGCCATCGTGGCTGATGCTATCATCATCACCATCATCCAGACCCCTCCGAGTGTTGCTGGGATATTACCCGTCATTTTTCGCCCGTGTCGGGTGACGATCTGTAATCCGTGACCCTTTGGAATCGGAGCTTCACCCATTAGTTTTAGTTTTTGGGTCGTTTATCCACCTCCCTCTTCTCTTTTTTGCTTGTTTTTGTTCTTGTTCCCCTGAAGGCTTTACCGATGCTCTAAAGGCCTCGACGTTTATTCCTCCTAATCTCAGCCTCATCTCCAGGCTAGCTGTGACAGATGGTTATAGGCACACAATAGTATTAGGACTCTTCTTTTTTTTTCCCCCCCTCACTCCTTGCGCCTCCTCTCTTGAGCTCAGGCTCCGATGCCTGACTCCTGCAAAGGTAAACTCCGCTTTAAAGGCATCTGTGCGTCGTCTGTCAAAAAACCCTCCTCCCCCTCTTCCTGCTGTCGGCACTCCAAGGTAAGCTGCATTAACCTCGCCGACTGTTATTAAAAAGATGTATTTCCCCAGGTTTTCCCTGCATTCTTGCACACGCCGTGCAAACAAATACCAGCGCGGCGTCATAAATTCCCAAACGCCAGCCGCAGTCGGTCTAATTTCAGTCCCACCCTCAGTGGCGTCAGGCGAGAGCAGCCGGATGATGCATAGGAGTAAATAAGGTGGGTGAAATTAGCCCCTCCTGCTCCTGTCATCCCCTACCTTTCAACCCCCCTTCCACCCCTTCATCGCCCCTCACACCTCCAGGCATCCTGGGAAATTGACTGCACGCTAGATTTTCAAAATTAGCCCCTTAATGTTGCCCAGACAAACGGGGCTGGGTAATGCCTCGCCAGTGTCACCCAGAGCGGATTAATTACAAATTTTTCACCTCATTTTGTATTTATACCATTCAGGTTTCACAAAGGAGATGCCGACATGCCTGGAAAAAAGTGAAATATAACCCCCTTTTTCATCCGTCTCACCTGCAGTAGAGTAAATACCCATTAGCTTAGTTAATTTAGCCCAGTAACAAACTGTAAAATGGCAGATGGAAAAGCGGGCGAGATGAAGTCACTAATTCGGTTTATCCGTCGTGATCAGGGCTGCGGCATCGAGCCTCATCAGAGCTGCTGCAAACAGAGTGGGTCCGCTGATGGAGGTAAGGAGCTGATTCAGCTGGTGAGTGAGAAAAGCTCATTCCTTAACCGCATCATTACGGCTGAACGGCCTCCAGGTTTCAGAGGGTGCCGGTCCAGGTTTGTAATGACCGGAGTATCCAAAACACGCCGGAGTCATCAATCTGTCCGTCGGGTCCAACTCTGAAGAAGTGGCGTTTACTCTAACGGAGCTGTGCGCCCGTTAAAAAGCTCTTCAGGTGATGTTGCAGAGAGGCAAACTGCTGCGGTGACAGTAAACCGCGCCGATATGAAGCTGGCACAAGGAGGCAGTTTGGATTTCACGCTCAACAACCTCGTCAGGTCGTATAAACTCAACAACACCACTGATCCCTTTCCAAGGCCTACAACATTAAGATTGATCTCCCCACCTTCCTGGAAGGCATTGTTTTTGCAACATGTCACCACATCTGCAGAGACTGAGCCCTAAAAAACATCACAATAAATCATCCAGAACACAGAAACAAGCTGCATTCCCTCTGAAACAAAAGGCTGAACGGCTAAACATGAAATCCTCTAAGGTACGCAGCCACTGGCCAACCTAGAGGCTAGAAATTATGCAACAAGGAACCATAAATTAAGTGTTTGACTGCAAATTCTTCTCTTTCAATGGTCCATTTTTAGGAGGAAATAGATTAATCTGTTCAAAATAAAGACCATAAATGTTTTCTTCTACATGTAAAGTCTTTAAGGGACAAATCCAGGTCCATGTTTCAAATCTTTTCCCCCATAGTTCCTATGAGATTCTGGGGTTTTTTGTCCCAAATCTTGTGTTTAAGGGACAAATATCTCAAATCAACTCTTCATCTAATGAACAATCCTGTAGCTTGACATGTTAATTCATGAACTTTATCAAACTTTCTTGTCTTGAGGCCAGATTTAACACACAAACATTGATTAATCATCTTTTCTGAAACAGAAAAGTAGTATTCTGATAGGTTTCAACAATAAAAATGATTGTGAATCCAAAAGAATCCATGAGTCTGCATTTTTTTAATCGCAAGTTACTTTTTCAAACACTTTTACCAGAATTAAAACCTTCATTAACTTGGAAATGAGTACAAAAGTTTAGATGGAAGTGTCTGATTAGAAGAAGCTCAGAATAAGCTATAAAGAAATTTTCAGAAAAGGTAGAATAATCAATATCTCATTCATTTAGGCAACATTTATCTATTTTTTTCTTTTGTTTGGTGGATAATTTTCTTCCTGAGTGATCGGTAGTGGAAACAGAGAGAGTGAAGGAGGGCTACAGAGGTCGTGGAGTCGGATGTGGGCCTGCCGGGACCAGCAGAGGATTAACACAAGCGCTGTGCTCAGGACATATGGCATTTGTCATCTCCCACTGGGAGAAGAGAGTCTCCCTTGGCTCTGCGGCTCACTCTATCCGACTTTCGCTTCTCCTGTCGGGATTTAAAGGCTTGAGGTGCTTTAGTTGTTTACTGTGCATTAAATGCCCCCCTCTGCCCGCCGCCGCCCCAGAAACTCGCAGCGTTAAGAGAAAAATGGCTCAGCAGAAGGAAGAGGAGAAGGTGCTGACACTGAGCAGCCTTCTCATCATAGGAAGGTGCTCGACTTTAATGCCCTCTGATGAAGTCAAGAGGGCAGGCGTGGAGAAGGAGTCACCTGCTCCATGGAAGCAGCATGGGTCCGATTTATTTTCAGTTTTATTGGCACAAAATGCCGATATTATAGTCTATTATTCCCAGAAAAGGTGTCTCCAGCTAGTCTTTAAAAAACTGGACCAGAACTGCATGAGAACTTTGTTAAATCCTCAGGAAGCTGTCAGGGAAGCCTTTCTTTAGTGTCAAACAAACATGTATCTCAGAGTCTTTGAAAGTAAAATATAAATTAGCCTCTTTGGGAACAAATGTGTTTCCTATCTTCGTGTAAACTAAATGGGGTGACAAGGCTAAGGCTAGCTAAAAGGTAAGAGAAGCTAATCTAACCTAAAATTAGATAAGCTAGAGTAAAGCTGCGTTCACGACGAACGCAGCAGGAGCAGCAAAAACACGTCTGCTGCTTCCTTTTTGCTGCTTGTACCAGTTTAGTTCTGACGCGCGGCTGACGCAGCTTTGCTGCTCTCGCTGCGCGGTGGAAAAGTGGTTCTGAGGCGCGTTGGGCGGAGCTACTCCATCCTTTCTTTCCCTGTAACAATGGCAGCTATATTTGCTTTGATCAGTGGGAATAAAGTAGTTTTAATATGTTTTTAAGTAAGAAAATACACCTGAAAACTTAATCTGTGCAGTCAGTTCATCCAGATTACCATCCTGCCTTCCAATATTATTTCTGTCTGCTGCTCAGACCTCCACATACCAGCGCTGCGCGGTCAGTTTTCATGTACATAATCCAAAATACAGGCACCAGGATAATAAAAGCGAACCTGTTTTAAGTTAATTTAGGCGTTAAACTGTTTCAGAGGAGTGATCACAGCGCTCTGTATCATCAACGATGTATTTGTCTTCCTGCCAGCTCCGAGATCAGCTTCTCATATTGGTTGATGCGGCGCGTCGAGTAGCAACAGTTAAATTTTTCCATCTCTTGCAGCAGCGCGTTCGCGGCGTTTCTCACGCATCAGATGCTTAAACGCTCCCGACGCGCTGCGCCTGCTGTTTAAAACGCGCGTCAACCATTGACTTTGCATGTAAACTCGATGCTCCTGCTGCGTTCGATGTGAACGCAGCTTAAGAAAAGGTTTGCAAAGCTAAAATCGAGGTAAGGCTAACCAAACCAAAATACTCCAAATTAACAATTAACTTTTCCAAACTACATTAAAGGAATAGTACACCCAAAACATGATTAGCCTTCATTTTCTACTCACCCCCATGCTGAACAACACTCTGGAGTACTTTTTTGATATCTCAAATGCATCTGGAGATCTGGGAGGCTTCTTGCTGTCTGCTGACATTCAAATAATGGAGGTCTATGGTGCCCGAGGCAGAAAGGTCCATAAAAGTCCACAAAAAACGTGTCAATATTCCTCCATACTGCTCGTCCAATGTATTCCAAGTGTCCTGAGTGGGTAGCATCCAGAATTTACTCGAAACGAAGTCATTTAGAATGTTTTTAGAGCATAAACAGTAGTGTATAGGATTTCCTGAAAGCGCGTTCACGACGCTACGGAAGCCGGCAGACCAAACCAGATGAAAGTGCGCATTCAGCTCGGCAAAGAACTCATGCTCTTCCTCAACACTGAAGTCCTCAGACATTTTTCTTTCGTTGTTTGTTTCTTTGCACAGGTAAACAGCACATTTCTTCTTCTACGCTTGCATTATTGGCAGAGCAGACGCTGAATGCGCACTTTCAACTGGTTTGGTCTGCCGGTTTCCGTAGACTCGTGAACGCGCTTTCAGGAAATCCTATAAACTACTGTTTATGCTCTAAAAACATTCTAAATGACTTCGTTTCGAGTAAATTCTGGATGCTACCCACTCAGGACACTTGGAATACATTGGACGAGCAGTATGGAGGAATATTGACACGTTTTTTGTGGACTTTTATGGACCTTTCTGTCTCGGGCGCCATAGACCTCCATTATTTGAATGTCAGCAGACAGCAAGAAGCCTCCCAGATCTCCAGATGCATTTGAGATATAGAAAAAGTACTCCAGAGTGTTGTTCAGCATGGGGGTGAGTAGAAAATGAAGGCTAATCATGTTTTGGGTGTACTATTCCTTTAAGACGTCCTTAACGTCAACCCTCGTTTATGCGAAACCTAATTAAGATTAGCTGTCAAAGATTTAGCTAAAAAAAATTGTTTTTTGTAGGCTGTTGGTTCTTAGGTTGGACTTTTAGAGCTTCACAAAGAAATTGCCACTCTAAAAATAGAATTTTTTAGTCAGAGGCTTCATCATTACAGCAGTAATACTGACAGCTACATGAGATCCATCCTCCCATTTAAACAAATCTATAGCCAATGGGTAAAAAGCAACACTTAATGTCCTTCTGTGGTTCATAAAGTATCTTGAACAAAATTGTTGAAAGTGGATTATTATTCAAACAATTTGATACCTGAAGGATTTATTTCTAAACAGACTTTAAATGTGGCTCCCTGCCTCGTTTGTAAAAATTTCCCTTCAATCAAACATTTTAAGCTTAAACAAGGAAGCCTTAACAACTGAATTTTCCTTCCTCTGAGACCTAGCTTATTGTTTTACTGCTAGACTTTGTTTTCAGTGTAAATATTTAAAGAGAGTAATTTTCTAGATGATGTAGCTAATGAGGGGAGTTTAAACCGTTCGACCTCTGGGCCTCTCTTTGAGCATGAATACTATCACCCAGGCCCACGCCTGCATGCAGGTACGCTTCGTCATCCTCCATCTTCATAAACAGGCATGTTATTATAACAAGATGGAGTGCTGTTCTTTTTTCCTCAGCATTTTTTTTTTTACTCTTTATGGGACACAGTAATGCGCCGGAAATCAAAGCTTGTAATTCGTCGGTTGATGCTTATTGTGTGTGTCGCGTTGTTGGGGACGTTTGATGAAGAGCGTGTTGTGGAGGCAAGGAAATAAAAAAAGAAAAGGTGTTGGAGTATCTAGTGGGAGCTTACCAAAATAATACCCCATTGAGCGGAGCCACCGTGTGAAAATGCCTCTCCTCACTGACTCATATTTCACCGCCACAACGAGCGGTTTGCCGTATGGGCTCGGTGATGAATTACACCGGAGCATATTCCTTATGGGAAATCTGGATGGTGCTGAAGTGATGGGGGAGCAAGCTCCAGCGACAAATTGCCTTCACTGCCAGTTAGTCCTTGTTCTTTTCTTCTCTCTGTCGTTTGGTGTTGTTGGAAGGAGAGGGTTTTATTTTGTTAGGTGGAGGTTATTTTGTCTTCTGGAAATTCCCCACGGCGGTGGAGGGATCCCAGTGTGAAGGATGGGAATGCTGAGGTGTAAAGCAAACAGCACAGCAGCGGGGGGGGGGGTTTCAGGGGGGCTCTCAGCCAATGATCTGCCCAATCAGCTCTGTGGATACCTGTTAGCAGCAGCAGGGACAGGGAAACCGGACAGACTGGACCAGTTGGCTGGTTGGACAGTTGCCAGTTTGAGTCCCTGAGATGTTTCCAACAGGAAGCAGAGCTCATTCTGATCCAAGAGGCAGAAAGCCTCCAGAAAACCTGCAATCTGGAGGATAAACTCGGCCCCTGAGCTGGGCTCAGGAGGGGATAACATGGGGAGGACACAGAGGTTCAAACCTGTCCTCTCAAACGACGGCTGGAAGAACTTCACATGTTAAAGAAACTGATTAGATCAATGTGAACAGTCTACTTTTTGCTACACAGGTGTGTACTCAATGCCAAAATGAAGGGATGAAAGTGATGAACCAACTGTTGCTGCCCATCAGTCTACAAAAAGCTTTTACGATTCCCCCCCAACTATGTGAGGTCCATCGTTTAAGAGACAGGTGTTAATCCTCCCCATCAGCAGAAAATTAGCTCCAATGTCAGAGCCTGCGATGATCAGCAGAACAGCTGAAGTCCAAGGTTAAAGCTATCCCTGTACGTCCAGGTCAGCCATGGTGTGTGTCAAACATTATCATCGTTTCTATTTCCTTATCCTTGAAAGATCCTGTAACAAACTGATAGATATATTTCAACCAGTTTACATGACACCAGCACACAAATACCCCTTTCCCACTCGCTGAAAAACTCGTTTAAACCCGGTAACAATCGGCTTTTATTGGCAGTGGGAACAGCTCATCGACGCTAGTCTACCCGGGTCAAAAAACGCGGAAAGCGGCCCACGTTAAAATCGACCCCGGCTCTGATCGGTATGCTGTGGGAACACATAATTTAGCGGGTTGACGAGCAGCTCTGCTGAGAGGGATTCTGAGAGAGAAAAGAGCAAAACAATAAAGCACCCTGACAACACCCTGGTTTCCTTACATGTTGCTCTTCATTGTTTACTTTCCTGATCTCTGTCGCACTGGTGACATCATCAACGCTAAGGGGCTGGTTATACTCCCGCAGCAGCGTGTCGCAGGTAAGAAGCAGATATTTTTTGATTTATTCCCAATTTTGAAGCGTGGTCTGCACTATGTAATTCCGCGCCACAACTCAAGAGGGGCAATCTTGAACTAGATGTGGGTCTAGATATGTCCGAGGCAGTGCGGAAGTGGACAAACGCAAGGGGCAAGCTTGTGTGAGGACATAGGGACATGAGGGCAAAAAAAGAGCAGGGATCCAGGTGGAAAAAAGGGTCCCAGCTTCTCACGCAACTCGCTCTTCTAGCTGGTCCATCTTCAGGAGTCGTTTTCCACAATGGCGGCCATACAAACAAAAGGTAAGGTACCAAACAGGAAATACTCATAGTGTAGAGTGGATGTAGATTTGACCAATCAGAGGCCTCCTGTTAGAAATATTTTATTTATACTCCGTTTGTGTTTCATGGGTTGTTTTCTAATTAACTATTCTGACGTATAATGTGTGATTCATCTTTTATTAACTCTCGCTTAAGATCGTTCCAGATAAAGGTCATGCAACGGACGGGTTGTAAAAGAGGCCTGAACAGCCTCTATCACTTCTAAACATGTGTTCTTGGAACAATTCAATTGTAAAACAACCATATGCTTTGTTTTAACATATGTGCTGAGGTTTAAAGTAAGATCCTTTTGTTTCCCTTCCCCCTAGTTAAACCTCAGCTGGTGTAATTAGTAAGGATGGGGATCGTTAATATTTATTGATATCGATACCTTTATCGATACTCCTTATCGAGCCGAGTCTTTATCGATACCACTATCGATACTTTTCTGTTATTTTGTGGAAAGACGATGCGACAATATGTTTTTAACAGACAGAAAGGAAGTGGGCAAAATTTTTTTTTGAAGAAATGTCTTCTTTTGGTTTAAAAAAATATCTACATTTTCACAATTGTTGGTTAATGTATTGTCTACTGTCACTTTTCATCATGTTTTTAGTGATTAGGAAAATATTTAGCAAATAAATAATTGTATTTTAAATTAAATGTAATTCTTAATAAATGTTGGCATCAGTAGTTTAATTATATATTCTAAAATAATTAGAGCAATATACAACTGTATTACTCATGTTTCTCGCCAAAAACTCAATTTCCCTTTTCTTTACGTTACACTTAAACGCATCATGATAACCTAATTGTCGTTTTACTGAGCCAATCTGAACACATCATCACGCAGCACGTCTGAAACTTTATTTACTTTTCAAGCTAACTAGCTTGTATGCTGCCGATTACAACACGGATTTCACAATTACTATTTTTAACTGGCCGGACAAGCTACAAAGTCTGTGTGCGCGCTTACCAGTGGTACTCTGAGTGGATGATGAAGACGGGCCCGACTGTGGTGCGGCGGCAGCCGCAGGAGGAGGAGGAGGAGTCTTTTCAACCCGGAGACAGTCAAAGGTACTGCATTTGGCCTTTATTTGATGCACAATACTAATGTGCTTGGCCATTGAGGTTGTGTCCCCCCGTTTAAAAGAGATGATTTTGCAACATAAGTTGCATTTCGCTTCTTCTTTATCTTTGAGCTTGGTAAAATGAAGCCAGTCGCGAGCGAAGTTAACTGCCAGACTTCACTTGTTTTACTTTTAATATCTGTTTGCTTGCAATTTAATTCCAAAACATTGGTGGACATTCTGCAGTGATTGGATTGATTAGATTTAAATGCTGTGTCGCGACTTGAGGGACACACAATTATGTTACAGGACCTCCGGGACAAAAAAAACAAAACGACCAGACTCGATAGTGGTATCGATAAGCCCAAACGTTATTGATTTTCGGGTTTTGAAAAAAGTGGAACCGGCTCCTTGATAGAACCGGGTTTCGATCCCCATCCCTAGTAATTAGGTACACCCCTTTTCTTCAATAAATAGTGAGGAGAAAGCTGAAGACTGCAGAGTGGGGTGGAGATTGTAAACTCTGCAGTCTCTTCCTACTTGACAGCTCCTGTCTGCGATCACCTACAATTTCGGAGAGGTGCACCAGAGTGTCTGCGAAAGGGGTGGAGGCACATTTGTGTTCACTGCGACACAAACGCAGACTACCTGGTTTCTGAGTAAAAACCAGCGTCATGATGTCACCAGACCCACAGCCGCGGGGGGACAGAGGCCACGCAGCTTCCAGCGAGTGATAAGACCAGCTGTTTTTCCAATGGGAAAGGAGCCAAACGCCGATTGATAGCGGGTCGACCCATGTTTGAAAAACACGCGTTAACCCGCTATTTTCAGCGGGAAAGAGGCTTTATAAAATAGCATTCACTCTGCAGACCATTAATTTAGTTATTTTTATCATCTCTATTTCTGAAGAATTTTAATTCTAATATCGGAAAAATGCGCTAGTACTTCCGGGTGAGGATTTCTGAGTGAATTCATTGCGACATCAGGGTGAGCTCAAAGGAACCGGTTTAAGGTTGGAGTTTCAGGGTAAGAGTTGCTGCTTTCATCGACTTATGGAGACGTTTGTACAAGAAAGAAAATCCTTTTTTTTTCCTTTTCTGCCAAGACGGCAGAGCAACAGCAATGACTCTATAGAAGCAGCAGATCGTAGTTTTGGTAGGAGTCAAAGAAATGTCGAATTATTTATCAATGATGAAGCGAAGCGTTTACTTCTACCACTGGTTTGATTCTCTAGAGCTAAACTGTTCAAGCTACTGCGATGGAAAGACTGGAAAGACAATAAAATGGTAATACCGCTCTGACGGTCACCAGCAAAATAGTTCAACAAGTTTTTTTCTAACAATTTGAGTAAAAAAATACTTTTGCCGTTTGTTAACCTGCATTATTTTCAAAATTTCCATTAAGATTCAAGATAATTGATAAATTTTTCTGACATTTCTGGGGTTTTTTCAACAGTTTAAAGTTAAATGAGCGTTTATTTTTTCAATAAATTTCCTTTCCACTTGAGGTCTTTCTTAAAGGGGAAGTAGTTCTAAAAGCTGAAGATCTTTTAGAATAAAAAGTTGGATTCTTTCCTCCTAAACAAATGAAAAAAGGCAACTTTCTTTGTATTTTGTTTGAGGAACATGCAGTGGGATGTAAATCAGTGGTACAAATCTACAACAAATAAAGCATCTCCTCAGTTCTCCAGAGAAAGAGTCTCGATCCGGCTTCTTGGACGTTCACCACGCGAGCAGCCTCTTCACTGTAGAGGGATTAACAAACACGACGGCCTTCCTCCGTCAATCCCAATTTACCTCCGACTAAATCCCAAATTTATGAGCGTGTTCGGGGGCATAATCCGGCCCCCATTTGCTCGACGCCGGGCGCGGTGAAAGGGAGATTAGGAGGCGGGTAGCTGTCGCCGCCAACGCCGGAGAAGGTGGCCAACAAAAGCCGGAGGAAACAAGAAAACATCAGGCGAGATAGGTGGTCTCCACTCTTGTTGGTTTGTCTGATTTATTGATATTTTTCTCTGGGGAGCTTTTGTCTTTCATCAGACTGAGGAAGCAGAGCGGGATGAAAAAGGGTTTCTTTCTGCTGATAGGGCATATTTTCAATCAACAGACTCTGGCAGATGAGTGTTTGTGATAATCCTGCTGCCAGGGAGCAGTCTCTCAGCTCTTCAGCCTCCAGATGAATATTCCTGTCTTTGCACGAGGCCTTCATACTCCCCTCCCTCCGCCGAAGCCTTCATAATTCAGTAAACTGAAGTAATTACCACAGGAGCACGCTCTGTAATTACAAAGCACTCCGTCACGGCCGCGCAGGTAATGGCATCTCTTGCTCTGCTGGCAGTGATAACACAGGTGAGACGAATTGGAGAAAACGCATCTGATAGGATTGTTATGGTAAAGGAATGTCATTAAGATGAAGGCCGGCTCTGCAGCCATGCTGCGGAGGGTGGGGTGAGGGGGGCGTTTACTCTTCTCTTCTGAATCTACAGGTAGAAAAACCAAACAGCTGATCTTCCATGTCTGCATTTCAAAAATGAATTCCCAGCTATCCCAGCTAGAATGGATCTAAGAATCCACTTCTTCTTTCCTTCATTACCTTTGATGCGATTGATAACTTGTAAGATTTAGCTGAAACAAACATCTCTCTTTTTTTTTTCTCTGACTTTTCTCAGTATTCTGACTTTTTTCTCAGAATTCTGACTTTAATCTCAGAATTCTGACTGAATTCTGACAATAAGAAAAGTAAGAATTCTGAGATTAAAGTCAGAATACTGAGAAAAAAAGTCAGAATACTGAGAAAAAAAGTCAGAATACTGAGAAAAAAGTCAGAATTCTAAGATTAAAGTCAGAATTCTGAGATTAAAGTCAGAATACTGAGAAAAAAGTCAGAATTCTAAGATTAAAGTCAGAATTCTGAGATTAAAGTCAGAATTCTGAGAAAAAAGTCAGAATTCTGAGATTAAAGTCAGAATTCTAAGATTAAAGTCAGAATTCTGAAAAAAAAAGTCAGAATTCTGGAAAAAAAAAGTCAGAATTCTGAAAAAAAAAGTCAGAATTCTGAAAAAAAAAGTCAGAATTCTGGAAAAAAAAAAAAAGTCAGAATTCTGGAAAAAAAAAAAGTCAGAATTCTAAGATTAAAGTCAGAATTCTGAGAAAAAAAGTCCGAATTCTGAGAAAAAAAAGTCAGAATACTGAGAAAAAAAGTCAGAATTCTGAGATTAAAGTCAGTATTCTGAGTAAAAAGTCAGAATTCTGAGAAAAAAAGTCAGAATTCTAAGATTAAAGTCAGAATTCTGAGAAAAAAGTCAGAATACAGAGAAAAAAGTCAGAATTCTAAGATTAAAGTCAGAATTCTGAGATTAAAGTCAGAATTCTGAGAAAAAAGTCAGAATTCTGAGATTAAAGTCAGAATTCTGAGAAAAAAAGTCAAAATACTGAGAAAAAAAGTCAGAATTCTGAAAAAAAAAGTCAGAATTCTAAGATTAAAGTCAGAATTCTGAGAAAAAAAGTCAGAATACTGAGAAAAAAAGTCAGAATTCTCAGAAAAAAAGTCAGAATTCTCAGAAAAAAAGTCTGAATTCTCAGAAAAAAAGTCTGAATTCTGAGATTAAAGTCTGAATTCTGAGAAAAAAGTCAGAATTCTCAGAAAAAAAGTCTGAATTCTAAGATTAAAGTCAGAATTCTGAGAAAAAAGTCAGAATTCTGAGAAAAAAAGTCTGAATTCTGAGATTAAAGTCAGAATTCTGAGAAAAAAGTCAGAATTCTGAGAAAAAAAGTCTGAATTCTGAGATTAAAGTCAGAATTCTGAGTAAAAAGTCAGAATTCTGAGAAAAAAAGGCAGAATTCTGAGAAAAAAAAGTCAGAATTCTGAGAAAAAAAGTCTGAATTCTAAGATTAAAGTCAGAATTCTGAGAAAAAAAGTCTGAATTCTGAGATTAAAGTCAGAATTCTGAGAAAAAAGTCAGAATTCTGAGAAAAAAGTCAGAATTCTGAGGAAAAAAAGTCAGAATTCTGAGAAAAAGTCAGAATTCTGAGAAAAAGTCAGAATTCTGAGAAAAAAGTCAGAATTCTGAGATTAAAGTCAGAATTCTGAGAAAAAGTCAGAATTCTGAGAAAAAAAGGCAGAATTCTGAGGAAAAAAAGTCAGAATTCTGAGAAAAAGTCAGAATTCTGAGAAAAAAGTCAGAATTCTGAGATTAAAGTCAGAATTCTGAGAAAAAAGTCAGAATTCTGAGAAAAAAGTCAGAATTCTGAGGAAAAAAAGTCAGAATTCTGAGAAAAAGTCAGAATTCTGAGAAAAAGTCAGAATTCTGAGAAAAAAGTCAGAATTCTGAGAAAAAGTCAGAATTCTGAGAAAAAGTCAGAATTCTGAGAAAAAAGTCAGAATTCTGAGAAAAAGTCAGAATTCTGAGAAAAAAAGGCAGAATTCTGAGGAAAAAAAGTCAGAATTCTGAGAAAAAGTCAGAATTCTGATTTTATTTTCCCATGTTAAACTGAAAAAAATTTTTTTAAAATCAGTTAACTTTTTTTTTTTTTCCCTAATCCTCTTCCGTACTTATGACACATTTTCCACCTGAGTTCAATAAGACTGAAGGTGTAAAAACTTTGGTAATGTCGGATTATTTCCTTCTCCAAACCCGACGCCCTCAGACTGTGCAGACTTTGGAGCTGCGCTGTAATTAGGAGCGAGCGGCCCTAAATGCTCGTCTCCTTGAGAGTTTGACCCTATTTGTTTGTGCCGAGGTAATTTCATTACGCCCTATGCCATTCCCAGGAGCTGCCGCCAGTTAACGTTAAACGCTCACCAGAGAGGGGATAAGTATTTGGAAAGGCATCAGCAAAGAGAAAATGGATGGGGGGGGGCTCAATAACACTTCTTTCATGTTGACAACTTCCATTAATGTGCAAAGGCTGCTGTTTGTGATCCACTTTATTTATGAGAGCGCAGCAGCTTCACAGGGAGCGTTCATCACTGATGCCACCTATGTGGCACACGTCTGATTTGTGCATCACTCCCTGCTTCTGTGTGAAGGTGGCATCCTGTACGACGATCCCACCATCATTTCTCCCTCCTGGACCCAAACACAACATGAAGAACATCTAAATCTGGAGGATGGATCTCAGCTTTAGTTTATGGGTTTGTTTTGCTGCACGTCGAACAATTTAAGAAAACCGAAGAGGTGAACCATTGAGGATTAAATGCCAGAAATGAGAAAATGGAAAAAGAAAATAAAAGGGTCTCGTTTTTGCTTTCATGCTAATTCAGTTTTTTTTTTTCCTACCTCAGAGTCTCAGATCGATTTCTGATGTATGCAATGTATCTCTCATACTTTATTTCAAAACTTTTTCAGGTAGACCTGTCTTTCCCCGTTAGATGTAATTTCAGATGTAACTTGAATATTTTGTTTATAATTTTAAATATACAAAGATTTATTGTAAGTGGCGGTAGTAACATTGTGCGTTCCCTGAAAGTAACTACCTTTGTATGGTAATGCTAAAACAAAAAAAACTTTAATAACTTTCAAAATTTTTACTAGTGGAACAAGACAAAGCAACTCTGAACTCAAAAAATAAAAAACAAATTCAATATATATTAAAAAACAAGGGACATTTTACTGCGAAAACATAGAAACTTGATTTATTTTACCAATTTAGTTCAAAATAAAACTGATTTAGATTCTTTATGAACACTGATTGTTTTTAAGTTTTCCTTCATCTTTTGTTTTTTTTGTTTTTGAAGATTATAGTTCATAGCTAAAGAAAACCTGAAAAAAAGTTACACAGCCCCGGATGTCGATGGAAAATTGAGTGGAAGGAAAACCTTTTAAAGAAAACAGAAAACAGGAATTGGTGAAACTAATTATAAAGCAATAAAAATTAAACCAACAATCCAGCTTTGCAAAAAATGGGATAATTACAGTTTTAAATAACCTCCACTAAGATAATGAGCCATTTAATGTCCTTGCTTAAGAAGCTATTAAAGGTCTGCAATGAGAATGTACTGTAAAGTTTAGTGGAAGGCAAACCTTTTAAAGAAAAAAGAAAACAGGAATTGGTGAAACTAATTATAAAGCTATAAAAATTCAACCAACAATTCAGGTTTGCAGAAAACTGGATTATTACACGGGATTAATTAATTTAAATGTTAAATATGTCTAATGTTATGTTTTATACAGTCATAGTTAAGACCTTAAAACCTGTCCAACAGTTTTAAATAACCTCCGCTAAGATAATGAGCCATTTAATGTCTTTGCTTAAGAAGCTATTAAAGGTCTGCAATGAGAATGTACTGTAAAGTTTAGTGGAAGGAAAAGCTGAGGTACAGAAAGGGGAACATGCAGCACATATGACTGCAATCAGCTTTTTGATGCAATGAAATAAAATTTCAGGTGCCATTATATAAACATAAACATATCATAGGATCAAGTCACTCATACTTACAGATTTATTTAAATTGCACTATAATTATAACGCAGTGGTACCAACCAGGCAACTCATTCCAATCAAAGGAAGCCCAGCCAATCACATCGCAGGCATCCCTGGACCCAATGAAGCACCTGGCAACAGTGGATAGTTTAAACTAAGACAAAATCAAAACCCACACGAGGGAAATGATAGAAGCTAAAAGTTCATAAGATGCTGTAATTGCAACAAAAAAAAAAAAAAAAAAAAGTGGAAAGTTTAGCGGAAGGAAAAAGTGACCTGAGTGAAGGGTTAGGGTTAACCCCCGCCTTCTTCAAATCACACAAAATTAATGTCAAACGTTTGTGCAGAAAAATGTTCTTTTGTGCCGCTATCATTTTAAAGATATAAAGAAATATTTCTAGAGGTCATTAAAGGTCAACCTGCCCCCCCACCTTCTTCAAATCACATGAAATGGGTGTCTATTAACTCAGCTCCGTTAGTGCAGCAAAAATTGTCGTTTGTGCTGCTTTGGCTTTGAAGATATTAATGAAAATGTAAAGGTCAAAAGGTCAACCAGCCCCCCCACCTTCTTCAAATTAGACAAAATTGGTGTCAAACGTTTGTGCAGCAAAAATGTTTGTGCCGCTATCATTTTTTTTACAGTTTAAAATGATATAATCGTAGGTTAGCAACTTATAATTTATATGAAACTCAGAGTTTCAGAAAGAGCAAATGTTCACT